>NW_027069391.1:0-160036 GCF_037157495.1 Lathamus discolor | reverse complement strand
TCTCTGGGCACCCTGTGCCAGCGCCTCAGCACCCTCCCAGGGAAGAGCTTCTGCCTAAGAGCTCAGCTCAGTCTCCCCTTGGGCAGGTTAAAGCTGTTCCCCTTGGCCTGTCCCTACAGGCCCTTGTCCAAAGCCCCTCTCCAGGTTTCCTGCAGCCCCTTCAGGCACTGGAGCTGCTCTAAGGTCTCCCCTTCAGGAGCCTTCTCTTGTCCAGGCTGCCCCAGCCCAGCTCTCTCAGCCTGGCTCCAGAGCAGAGCTGCTCCAGCCCTCACAGCATCTCCGTGGCCTCCTCTGGACTTGCTCCAACAGCTTCACATCCCTCTTGTTTTGTTGCCTCCACAGTTGGACACAGGACTGCAGGGGGGTCTCATGAGAGACATCTGGTCTAGGTCATGCTTGTCTAGCAAGGTTGGACCAGATGATCCTTGAGTTCCCTTCCAATCTGGTATTCTACAATTCTATGACATAAGACCTCAGATGGGATTTTATTTAAGAGCTAGAGCATAGTGCAGGTATAGAAGAAACTTTGAAAGATACATCACCTGATGTAAAACATCAAGTATAACATTTTGCATACTATAAGGTATATATTTGAGTGTAGCTGCAACACATTTACCTGTGTGACCAGTAGAGCAAGGAGTTCTGGCACAGTTAATAACGATCTTTGAGGTAGCAGTGAAATGGAGCACTGGGAAAAATGGATTGAAATGCTGGAACATAAACAGATTTATTACTTTATTTAGACGAAAAGACGACAATTATTTTGGAGCACAAATCATTGAGTCTAAAATTAATTATTTCCTCTCACTCTGAGACTTCTTACAAGCATTTTGTGGGTTCATTTTCCTGAGGCTGATCAATCCTTAAGCAACCGATGAAAAGAAAGCCATGAGTATTGTTTTTAAGCATCTGAGCACAAATATACTGTTAGATTTTCCAAGCATTATTCCCCACTTTACTTTTTGTCTGAAACCAAGTGAATTTGATTCAGTCCCCTACAAAATGAATTTCTGGTCTTAATTTTACCTTTCCAGAAGTTCATCATTTAACTTAACTTTGCCAAAGTTAAGACACTTCTCTGGTGATGGCAGTATAAGTTCGAGGCAGGGCAGATCTTTCTTGCTCACCTTTACATTTCCAGGAAATACAAGGACTGCAGAAGGACATTTAATAACGGAACTGCTAGCAGGTCCTGTAAATATCAGTGCTAAGTGGATAAAAGCACAGCCAAACCAGAAATGTCTATGTTCCTTAATAACGTGTAATAATCTAAGCTGACTCGTTCAGGATAGGATATTGAATGGTTACAGTAGAGCCTGGGGGTTCAGAAAGGAGGGTTGCACTGATCTCACCTGTATTTGGCTTTGTAAAGCTTGGTCTAGATGCAACATCTTCAGTTCCATCTATAATCGCTGCAGAGGGGTAGGTGGGATGCATCGTATCCTGGCTATGGGCGCATCTGTTGATGAGAAAGGACGCCTGCATGACCAATATCAATTCACTGCCAAAAGTTTTGATGGTTAGTGAGATGAATCGCATTTTAGACAGTTTTCTTTGATCTTTTTTCAAGGTCCTTCATTCTTGATGCATCCTAGAATCTGAATCACTTTATGGGTATGACCTTTTACTCCAGATGATGTCCGGGGTGACTCAGGTACCGTGATTCCTAGACTAAGATGACAAGCTCTGCCGAAATTCAATTGCGTTTTAGTTTTGGTTGAGACCAGTTAAACAGTGACCTTGTAACATTACCACTTATTTTAACATTATCACAGGTAATTTGAGAGATTTCTAGTGAAAGTAAGAAAAAGAACCTTTCTGCCCCAAAAAATACTCCATAGTTATGCACATGTGGCTCTTTCCTCCTATTTCCAGCTGTGGTTCATGTTTGGAAACTGAGGCAGAGAAAGCCTAGAAGCTGCTGAGTGGTCTTTGATGAGGACCTGCAAGAGGCAGCAGATCAAAATTTAGGTGTAAAAATTAAAGATAAACCAAATTCCCCCCTTTTTAAAGATATATTCATATTTATTGCTTTCTTTTGTTATCTCATGATGCCACAAAACTTTTCTGAATCCGAAATTCATCCAAAGCAACTGACTTAGAACAATTCCTACACAACTCCCTGAATGGAAGGAAATTTTATGCATTAGGAAACTTACCTACTAGGGAAATATTTGGTTTATTTTCCTGGATGAAGGAAATGTTTCTTTTGAGGAATGTCACAGATTTTATATCTTCCTTTTGGACACGGGAGACCGCGATGTTCTCTAGGGAAGAGCAGAGCAAACAATTAAAGTGCTGCCGGTGTTTGTCTCAGTGTCGAAATACTCCAGTGGAACGATGTGCTGTAAAGGTGTTGTACACACTCTTGGAAATGCTTCTAGTATTTCTTTTGACTGGAATCCCATACAGAGTATTGGTTTTAAGCTTCAAAACAGCTTTGAAATGAGAATGGACATCTTGGCAAATGGAGTCCAAGACCGTGAAGTCAAGTCGTTGTGACCTTGAAGCAACAGCTTTCAGGGAAAAAGACTTCCAAATGCACCTCAAAATGATTGTGACAATTTAGAAAATGGAATTCCAGAGGCCATTAGAACTTCTGGTAACAGAATTGTGATCATATCAACTTAAAGGTGAACATTCATGCTAGCTAAGGTCCCTACATTATACAGAAATTACACACCCAGAGAAAGATTTAGAGCAGTTTAAGTTGTTACTTTACTACTTACATTAAGCAGTAGCTAATCTTATTCATTAACATGAATTTCTTTTCAAATAAAGCTAATCCTTGTTCTTTCCTAGAAGAGCCCCAATACTGACTGTGAATAAAGAATATCAAGCAGCGAGGGAAAAATAAAAAAAGCTTTAAATTCAACCACTCCTCACTAGCAAATGCTTAATTTGACAAATGTGCAGCTGATATGTTTTTCTATGAGGAAACTTGGGCAACTCAACATTTTTATTCTCCAGCTAACAAGCTTTATTTGCATGGCTTGTCTTCTCCTTCCTTCTATCTTGTCCATAGGTGCAGAGGAAGCTCAGGCTGGATATAAGGAAGAAGTACTTTATTTGTGAGGGTGGTGAGGCGCTGGCACAGGGTGCCCAAAGAAGTTGTGAATGCTCCATCCCTGGCATTGTTCAAGGTCAGGCTGGACAGAGCCTTGGGTGGCCTGGTCTAGTGTGAGGTGTCCCTGCCCATGGGCAGGGGTTTGGAACTGGATGATCTTAAGGTCCTTTCCAACCCAAAACATTCTATGATTCTACATATGTCCAGAGGCAAGCACGTAAGGTCTTACAGTTTTATTGCTTCTGAACTTGAGACATTCCTCCCAGTAGTCTCCAGTAACATCTGAATGGGATGAGGATAGCTTTGTATGGCATGAAATTTGTGTTGGGCACAAAGGCTCTGGAGGTCAGAGGAGCCCTCAAAATGCATGAAAACACATCCTAACTAGTTTTAGGCATCTAAAAGTTAGCCGGGTTCTTTTAACTATCTGTTTAGCTAACATTGGCAAGAAATGGACACTTCCAAAGGATGGTTCATCCCATTCTAAAATAATTTCAAGGAAAATGGCATGTTTTGCTTTCTGCAGGTCTCTGCCTCCCTGCACTGACTGCAAAATAAGCCCCAACGGTTAGGTCAGGATTGCTTGGTTGAATTTTATGCTGCTGAAATTACACCAAACAGATTCTCTCTTCCTATCCCCATACCCTGTCCTCCAGCACTTACACAGAACACAGGCAGAAGCTCTGGGGTAAAGAGTTCAGAGATGACATCCCTGAGGCAAGACACTACATCTTGACCAAACCAATCACATGGGAGGAAAGCAAAGCACCACGGCAGAACCGATCTTTAACTTTCCTATTTCAAACTGTCTTTGAAGAGATGGGAAAGCTCCTCAGAGGCCTGCAGTAGGCAGCGATGGATATGTTTAGACCTTCCAAATCTCTGGGTAGAGGCTAAACCATGACACAGGAAAGGGATGAAATGGATGCTCTGGTTTGGGGGTAAATGATGTGGGAAAGGCAGTCCAGAATCACAGAATCCCAAGGGTTGGAAGGGACCTAAAAAGATCATCTGGTCCAACCCCCCTGCAAGAGCAGGGTAACCTACAGTACATCACACAGGAACTTGTCCAGGCGGGCCTTGAATATCTCCAGTGTAGGAGACTCCACAACCCCCCTGGGCAACCTGTTCCAGTGCTCTGTCACTCTTACAGTAAAGAAGTTCTTCCTGATGTTAACGTGGAACTTCCTATGCTCTAGTTTACACCCATTGCCCCTTGTCCTATCACTGGATATCACTGAAAAAAGCCTAGCTCCATCATTCTGACACCTACCCTTTACATATTTGTAAACATTGATGAGGTCACCCCTCAGTCTCCTCTTCTCCAAGCTAAAGAGACCCAGCTCCCTCAGCCTCTCCTCATAAGGGAGATGCTCCACTCCCTTCATCATCTTTGTGGCTCTGCGCTGGACTCCTTCAAGCAATTCCCTGTCCTTCTTGAACAGAGGGGCCCAGAACTGGACGCAATATTCCAGATGCGGCCTCACCAAGGCTGAGTAGAGGGGGAGGAGAACCTCTCTTGACCTACTAACCACTCCCTTTCTAATGCACCCTAAGATGCCATTTGCCTTCTTGGCCACAAGAGCACATTGCTGGCTCATGGTCATCCTCCTATCCACCAGGACCCCCAGGTCCCTTTCCCCTTCACTACTTTCCAGCAGGTCAACCCCCAACCTGTACTGGTACATGGGGTTGTTCTTCCCCAGATGCAAGACTCTACACTTGCCCTTGTTAAATTTCATCAAGTTTCTCCCCGCCCAACTCTCCAGCCTGTCCAGGTCTCGCTGAATGGCAGCACAGCCTTCTGGTGTGTCAGCCACCCCTCCCAGTTTTGTGTCATCAGCAAACTTGCTGAGGGTGCACTCAGTTCCCTCATCCAGGTCATTGATGAAAATATTGAACAGCACCGGTCCCAGCACTGACCCCTGAGGAACTCCACTAGTCACAGACCTCCAGCTAGATTCTGCGCCATTGACCACAACTCTCTGCCTTCTTCCTTTCAACCAGTTCTCGATCCACCTCACTACTTGATCGTCAAGCCCACACTTCTTTAGCTTATCTATGAGGATGCTGTGGGAGACAGTATCAAATGCCTTACTGAAATCAAGAAAAACTACATCTACCGCTCTACCATCATCCCTCCACCTAGTCACTTCCTCATAGAAGGCTATAAGGTTGGTCATACATGACTTCCCCCTCATAAAACCATGTTGGCTGTTCTTAATGACCCCCTCATCCTTGATATGCCTAGTGATGGAGTCAAGAATAAGTTGTTCCATCACCTTTCCAGGGATGGAGGTCAGGCTGACCGGTCTATAATTACCCGGGTCCTCCTTCTTGCCCTTCTTATAGATTGGTGTGACCTTTGCCATCCGCCAATCCTCAGGCACCTCGCCCATTTCCCACGACTTACCAAAGATGATGGAAAGTGGCCTAGCAATGACCTCCGCCAGCTCCCTCAGCACCCGTGGGTGCATTCCATCCGGACCCATCGATTTACAGATGTCCAGTTTGCATAGCTGATCCCTAACCCAATCCTCATCTACCAAAGCAAACTCCTCCTTTGTCCTGACTCCTTCTGGGGCTATAGAAATCAAGGGCCCTCGGGGAGAGTCTGCAGGAGTAAAGACAGAGGCAAAGAAGGCATTCAGCACCTCTGCCTTCTTTATATCCTCTGTCTCCAGGGTACCCACTTCGTTCAGCAGTGGGCCTATATTGCCTCTTGTGTTAGTTTTATTTGCTATGTATTTGAAGAAGCGCTTTCTATTGTCTTTAACCCGACTAGCAAGATTGAGTTCCAAGGAGGCCTTAGCTGTCCTAATTGCCTCCCTACATCCTCTAACAACTGTCCGATATTCCTCCCAAGCGGCCAGCCCCTCCTTCCATAATCCATAGATTCTCCTTTTCCACTTGAGTTTGCCCAGCAGCTCCTTGTTTAACCACGCCGGTCTCCTAGATCCCTTACTTGACTTCCTACTCATTGGGACGCTCCGATCCTGAGCTTGGAAGAAGCGGTCCTTGAATGCTAACCAACTATCTTGAGCCCCTTTACCGCCTAGTACCCTTTCCCATGAGACTTCCCTTAGCAGTTGACTGAAGAGGCCAAAGTTGGCCCTTCGGAAATCCAGAACTGTGGCTTTGCTAGGTATTCTATTCCTCCCACACAGGATCCTAAACTCCACCATCTCATGGTCACTGCAGCCAAGGCTGCCATTGACCGTCACCACTTCGACCAAACCCTCCTTGTTGGCGAGTACTAAATCTAGCAGCGCTGCTCTCCTAGTTGGTACGTCCACCATTTGCATTAAGAAATTATCATCAATGCACTCGAGGAACTTCCTAGACTGTGAATGACTGGCTGTGTGAGTCTTCCAGCAAATATCGGGGTAGTTAAAGTCCCCCACGACGACTAAGGCATGTAGTCGCGAGGCTACTTCCAGTTGCCTGTAGAAAGCCTCATCAACTCCTTCATCCTGATCAGGAGGTCTGTAATAGACCCCCAACAACTGTATCACCCATGCCAGTCTGCCCCTTGATTCGTACCCACAGACATTCCACTTGCTCCTCATCCGACCCCGGACAGAACTCAATACATTCTAGTTGCTCTCTCACGTAAAGAGCAACTCCACCACCTCGCTTCGCTGACCTATCTTTCCTAAAAAGGACATAGCCATCCATGACCACATTCCAGTCATGTGAACTGTCCCACCATGTCTCTGTAATTGCCACTAGATCATAACCTTTAGCCCGCACACAGACTTAATAGGGGGAAATTATCATGTTTGGGTTGTTATTCATGCCTCTGCTCTATCATTTGATATTGGTAATACGGTGTTCATCAGTCAACTTAAACAATTAAAAGTTACTCCTCTAAGCTTAAACTTCTACAGCTCTAGTAATCAACATACAGAAATAAACATTCAAATTTTAGGAAGAATCCAGAGCTCAAACATCTCTATATAGGCTGTGGACACTGCTTATCTGAGCTTAGGAGAGGACTTTGTGTCTCTCTTCTGGTGCGGTTGTGCTTTTCAGCAGAGCTGGTTAGCCCAGGGCCCCGGGCAGTGCCAGTGCTGTGGGACAGCACAAAGCAGGCCTGCAGGAGCCACAGAGCCCACGTGGATCTGAGGAGAAAACAGCCGTCCAAGCACCAGAGGGGGATACACTGAGGAAGAGCCTCCTTCACCTGCATCGGGGTTTGTCACCGTGGACAAGGAGTGCCTGTGGCCTTCTGATTTAGACACGCCCCCCCCCCCTCCCCTTTCCAGCCTGGATAATGAAGCAGCAGGACCAGAAGCAGGACCAGCTTCCAAGCTCCTGAAGAAAGATGCTGCCTGTCAGACCAACATCACCACACAAGGCAGGGGCCATGCCCACAATGAGGACAGGAGCTGGTCCTGTGCTACAGCGCCTGTCAGCAACGGAAGGCAGGAGCTGAACCAGAAGATCCACAGTAAACTCTGGATCCACATAGCAAGAAAATGCCTGGAGATAAAGCACCGAATGCTCCCCGTGGCAGTGCAGAGGTCCACAGGCATGTTGCGGTCCTCAGTGCCCAGAATGAGGCAGGCTGCGGCTGGGTACCTGCGGCCACGCAAGGGCTCTGCCCATGTGGCAAAAGCAAAGCAGCTCAGACAGAAGGAATGGGTCATGCAGCAGCAGGTTCTGGCATCCCTCACCTGTACTGCGGTCCCTATGACACCGTGCTCCTGCCTGGATTGTATCTCCTCCTCCCCCCAAGTTCCAGGGGAGGAGATCAGGCAGGCATTCCTGGAGGCCAGGACCCTGCCCAGCACATCCTGCAGCTCTGGGAATGAAATGGGCACAGACACCAAGGGTGCGCCAAGGACACCCTGTAGCATGGTGAAGGACTCGGCAGGGCCAGCACCCACCCTTGTGTCCCCAAGCCTTGTCCCAGCGTTCTCTGCTATGGACACCAAGCCAGAGAAGGCACAGGGAGCACACATGTGCTCAGCCCATGAAGGCTTCATGGCACGAGCAAGAGTAGCCCCACAGAGCCATTGTGGCTGCTGCAAGAAACAAACTAAACCTGCTGATGGCAGCTTCTCAAGTGGGATAGCCCCTCGGGAGAGCACCACGAGCAGCACCAGCAGGGAAGGGAATGCAGCATCCAAGCCCTGGTCGAGTGAACCAAGCCAGGACAAGCAGAAGTGGCGGTACTCAAGGAGGCAGAGCCCTGGCAGCTCTGAGAGCTCCCTAAGCTGTGGGACATGGTCCCAGGCCACCTCCAGGAGCACAGACAGGCAAAGCAGATGGACTCCTGATGGCCTCTCAAAGGGAAGCCCACCCGAGATGGCTCCAACTTCAAGCCCCTGCTGCACACAGGGGATCCCCAGCCAGCACAGCCCATCCTCGCAGCAGCACTGCAGTTCCGCTGTCACCAGGAACGTGAGCTCATGCCAGCCATGCCCAGCCCAGGATGCCCAGGACACTGCAGCAGCATCGACCCTGCGTGCGGTGATGGAGAAGATTCGGCAGCGGCGAAGGAAGTTGTCCTCATCCCCGGAGAGGTCTCCCACTGAATGCAGCTAACATGGTGCGGAGAGGCAGGGCCAATCTTCCCAGGGCTCCTGTTCTCCATGAGCCCTCTGTTCTTGTAAATAAACACGTTGATGGTTCTCCAAAGATGTATGCAAGTAGACTAAGCCCTGCTGCAGGGGCAGGGATGTGAAAAGGAAGGTGGGCTCAGGGACACAGAGGAAGCTGTGCTGTCCCAGCAGGAGGACCTGGCCAAGAGGAGAAGCCTGGGCAAGGTGGGTTCTGCTCCTAGAGCTCCTTCTCAGCCCTGCCCTGCCCAGCCCCTTCTGCCACCCTGCAGGGCAGGTCCTCTGGCTCAACTTCACTTGTTCTCCAAGCCTTCCCTGAGAGCAGCTCCCTGCAGCCCCATCCCAGGCACCTTTGGGGACCACAGGACTCTCTGAGTGCCTGTAGCTGCCTCTCAGGGGCAGCTCCACAGCAGTTTGCCCAGACACAAGCTCATTGACCAGACAAGATGATGCCAGTGTCCAGCTGCAGGGCCGAGGTCCTCGATACCTACAGCACGTCTCTTGAGCCAGTTGCTGTACTGACATGTCTATGCTGTGCCCCACATCCTCAAGATCTCCTGCTAAAATGCATACATCATGGACCACTCCAGCTGTGCCGCTGTGCTCATCACCTCAACCAAGCTCCTCATTATCATCTCCTACACCTGCATCACAGTTGCCATCCACAGGATCTATGTCCAAAGGCAGGCAAAAAGCCTTCTCCACCTCTGCTTCCCACCTAATTCCTGCAGCCATATTTTATGGAACAGGCTTCTTCATGTACACACAGTTCACAATTCTCTATGGAGCACAAGAATAATTGCTTACTTTTATGCTCTGGTGATTCCCATGCTGAATACTATGATGTACAGTCTGAGGAACAGGGAGGTCAAACCACCCCTTCAAAGAGCAGTAGCAAGGCTGTATTTCTCTGAGTACAACAGTACTCCGAGAGGAGTCTTAAAGCTGTCTAATATGTGGACACATGAGCACAACTGACATCTCTGGTTCAGGCATTAGAACAGGCTGCCCAGGGCACTTGGCAGTGTTGGGGAACAGTTGGACTTGATTTCCTTAAAGGTCTTTTCCAACCTGGTTGATTCTATGATTATGGGACTTGACTCACACCCTGGCAGACTGATTTTGAGATACATGGTGCAAACTATGGCCCGATTGTGCTTGCTGTTGCAGTTGGATTCTTGGCATGCTGGTTCATGCATAGGATAGCCCACAGGATGTAGATATATGAGACCAGAGTGACCACAAAGGCTCTGCCCCCAGTGGCTCCAGCAACTGTGAGAATTACCAGTTCCCTACTGTAAGGAGATGAGCAGGAGAGGGCCAGCATGGGAGGGGTATCACAGTAATATTGTCCAACTTCATCAGAAAGACAAAAAGAGAGTATAAACATCAAAGATGTGCGCAACAGGGAGTTTAACAGCCCTGCTACCCAGATGCCAGCGGCTAGGTGAGCACACAGCTTTGTACTCATGATATTCATGTACTGCAGTGGATGGCATATTACAACGTTCCAGTCATATGCCATCACAGCCAAGAGGAAAATCTCTGTGCCTACGACATCAATGAGGAAAAAGAGCTGGATCATGCAGCCATGGAATGAAATCACCTTGTTCTCAAGCCTCGGGAACGTGGAGGTGAGGGGTGCTCTCAAGAGACTCCTAAAAAAGTTCTAGTTTCCTTTAGACATCAGACTGGCAATGAGAGTGTCATAATCAAAACAAACTTGGACATCCTTCAGTTTCAGTCCCCTTTTGGTTGCTGACCATTGAAACTAAAATATGACAGCAATCATGAGGACCCAAGTGCTTGTACATGTTGTTGCTACAAGATACAGTGAACCACTTCTTTCTTTCTCCTCTGTCAGGATGTAGCTATACTGTCTGATTTTACCCTTAAACTCACTAATTATACTCAAAGCCGTACTTGCAGTCCTGCCCCACGTGCCACCCCCTGCTTTAAAGACTTGCTGCTCTTTGTGTCACTCCATAAGGAACTGTATTTTTAAGACTGAGAAGCACCCCTCACATTTTTTAGTTCTTCTGCTAGACCTTCAGGAGGGAATGATGGGGCAAAGAGGAGATCCAAGTCCTCATGGATGCTTGCTAAGAATAAATCTGGGCTAATGCGTTTGAAACCAGGAACATCTCCAATTGGCAGTGCAGAAGCCATGTTTAACATTACGAATGAGCAGTGCTGGTTTAAGGTCAAATAAATGAATGCTACATATGTGCATTCCCCACATAAGGTTCAGCAATCACACACAGCTCAATGCAATCAATTCTAGGCAACATCTTTATAGGACCCTTTGCTGACACAGAAAACCCATCTATTCTTAAGAGACAAACAAAGAAATTTGCAAGTCCCAGCTGTGGATTTGAGTAGAAAACATCGTCTAAGGTGATGGGTCACCACATACAAATACTTATTTGTGGAGAAGTGGCTAACAGAGAAAGGTCACATTCCCATCAACAAGCTGAAATAGAACATTTGTTTAGAGAATGGTACAGACTTATTAGCACCAGATAATGAGGAACTGAGGGACATCATGAGGGAAGCGCCATGCTCTGGCCAATTAAAGACAAGGACACTAACTAATAAACAAGATAAGCACATAAAAATAGAGGATAGAAAAGTACACAGTTTAACCACAAAAATAATGAGCTTACGCAATGCCTTACTTATGCCAGAACCAATCAAGCGCCTAGTATTTGCATATTCATGTATTATTGTTGCTATATTAACCAGAGGTAGAAGCCCAATAAACGAATCACGCTTATGGATCACAATGGTCGCGTCTTGATTCCTCTCTGCTGCGACACTTATTCATTAACAGAACCAATGCTAGACCACACCACACCAGCTGAAGCCCTTAGGAGCAGCAGAGAAAAAAAGAGCTTTTTTCCCAAAGTACTCATGGGGAAGCTCTTCCTATGTGCCACACTTGGGAAAAGTTACCTTAGGAGATAAATGTTTCACCCTTTGATAATGAAGATTGTCAAAGAGAGAGAAGTAAATGAGTTGACCATTTCTTGTTAGATCCGCAAAATTAGGGACATGAATCTTAGCGGTGTAGGAAAAGTGGTTCAGACACACCTGTGACACAATGTTCATCTTAGAAAAGAGATTTAGGAGGGCAAATAGTCCCTAGCTTGATGTCAAACACACTGAATCAACATCAACAAACAGTGGACATAACTTACCGTAAGGAGCTGTCAAATTAACAGCACCGAGGTGGAAAGCCAGATTTCATCCATGATTAGGAGGGCACCAGAGGTGCTAGAAATGGGCAGACTTCAGAGATGGTTGAAGGGGAAGCACTGGCCACCCCTGGGGAGCAGACCTTCATGAGGACAGCAGTTCCGAAGTTCCAGAAACACCATGGGTCTAGTTTACCTGGGTATCAGGAATAGCAAAATCATAGAATAGTTTGGGTCGGAAGGGACCTTAAAAGTCATCGTCCCTAGATAAGGTGTGAATGTGGCAAAACTGGAATGAACATGGGGAAGTGATCAGAGTGGGTCATTTATCTGGGAGGAGACAAAGGTGGTGAAAGTGAGGTATCATGGCTGATGAGGGAAGAGCAAGAAAAGATGCATTAAAAGGGGCCAGGGGCCACTGAGCAGGCTGCTGGTCAGTTTATCTGGCCAAGTTCCATGCTTGACCACCACAGCTGTCCCATCCTGCTATTGAATTGTATTCACAATGGTGAGCTATGCATTTTGACTACTTCTGCCAACATCTGCGGTTTAGAGCTTAGAAATTCATTGGGGAAGAGATGCAACCACATGCCAGGTATGAGCAGTGCAATTATTTCACCACAGTAAGCTGAGACATCAGGCTGAATGAAAATCTTGTATCCGTGTGGCCATTCAGAGACAAGAGAAATTGCACACACCCAGCAGGATGACAACTTCTCATAGCTTCTAGTGTATGCCATAGGTTGGGAACAGAAAGAAAATAGCTTCAAGGAGATACAGAGAAGAACATCAGAGTCCAGTCTGAAAACCAGGAAGTTTTGTGAAGAAAAAGGAAGGGGATTTAATACTGGACATATGCAGGGATATTTAATACGTGGGTTAGACAGCACAAGCACTGTTTACTTTCAGAATCCAAGGAACTTTAGAAGTAAAGAGTCCATCCACAGTGTACCATCAGAAGCAAAAGGAGGTAGGCCATGAGCAGGGCTGGAGATAAAGCTCTGCACTGGGTCTAGGATCCATCCAAGAAGCAGAAGCACAACTATAACCACACACATCTCCACTGTAGTCAAAGAAAGACTGGCAGCCCTAGACCGAACTTAAACAGGGCTCCTGGGCCATGGGCAGTACCATGTGTGTGAAGTGGTCCAGGTGAGAATCATCAGGGCCATTAAGTACTATTAGTGTCTTCTAGTATGTTAAAACTAAAAAGAAACCTCATTCTTTGAATCAGCTGAAATACTCACTTTACCTGAAAGTAAGTTTTCAAGGCTACAGTTTCTAATATATGAAGACACAGAGTACTTAAAGCATGGATAAAAGAGGGCAAAGGCTCTTTGTTCACAAGCAGCCATACAGAGAAGACAAGGGGCAACAACTACAAGTGGACTGGGAGAGATTTCATCTCAAGAGAAGAAATACATCTTTTACAATAAGAACAATCATTCACTGGAACAGCCTCTCCAGGGACATGGTAGAGTCCCCATTGCCTGAGGATTTCAAGATGCAATTGGACAGGGTGCTAGATAATCTCATCTAGTTTCCCTTTCCTACAAAAAGATGATCTTTTTAGGTCACTTCCAACCTGGGCTATTGTATGATGATTCTGTGAAGAGCCTCTAAGTAATAAACACTATTCCGTGCGTGTGTGCGTACGCATGTGCAGTCCAAGGTGAATGACAGTTACATGTTAATGTTTAATCTTCCTGTTCTTGGTGTTTGTGTTGGCTCTACAGTTTGTTTTGTGTCTAAACAGCTCACCTTGGTTGGAACTAGATGAGCTTTAAGATCAATTCCAACCCAAATCATTCTGATACAGCATGATTCTATGATCCCTCATACTGTATGTTCCTAAGGATTTAAGAGAATAAAAAAGACTCTCTGTTTTATTCATTCAGAGGGGTACCTTTACAGAATTCCAGGCATCCTGCTGCAAAAGAGCACGTCAGAGAAGACTTTATGTACAGAGATGTGAATGAGCAACTGCAGGGAAAGGCTGGCAGTTCTCCTGAAGCAGCAGGATAAAAATGATCACCAAACAGAGCTTGCCAACAATTTTGTGCCTGTTTGAGCTGGCTGTTCAACGATAGAGCTGTCTGTGCTCCCATCCTCCCATTGCAACAGGGCAGCCCCACTTCCAGGAATATGAGAGTAGCTCTGCGGTGAGACATGGGTCAGCCCATGGGTATTGATTTCTGACAGCAGCCAAAAGTAGATGTTCAGAGAAAGAGTATCAGACACTGGATGAGTGTATTAAGACCCTTCCTTGTGAAGGTTTTTCCAGCTCTGGCAAAGAAAATCGCAGCTGGCTGACAGAGCTGCCTCTTTCTAGTGTTACTGGGCACGAGATAAAAAAGAACATCTTGGTTTTGAGGGACACTTGTGGATAAGCACCCAGCCCCAGGAGGGGGTTACCGCTGATGACCTCTCCTCAGAGACAAGCACACCTCTTCATCCTGGCTTGAGCAAAGTCCTGAGCTTATTTTTGTCTTTTTCCCGCCTACAAACCTGTTAGAACCCTCATCCTTCAAATTGCTTCGAATCAAAAGATGTAAAGTTCAGAGCTTGTGCTATCTACTAATGCAAATAATGGAAGGAGAGGATTTTCAGAAGTAGGTAAGTGATCTAGAAGCACAGATCTCAAGTCCATAGAACTTTTCATGTCTTGGATGATGCCTCTACATGCCTCTTTGTCCTAGATACTCCAAAGTATTTTAAAACTAAACCCTATATAAAATCCTACGCTACCTATTTATACAATTTATACTGAATTTCCCTTCTCCCTCCCAGAGGCCTGCAGTTTTCAGATCCTGAAGGATGTTGTTTCATGCAGTATGATATTCATCAGAAACATTACCATGACTGGTCTACTGAAGGCAAAATGTCATTGTTCTTTGCCTAAGCAGTGTAGTTACGTATATTATACATGCCTGAACAGAATCAGAAGTTCAGTGTAGCTTTTTATGCTGGCACAGCCTTTAAAATGGTTGTGTTTGTATCTGCTTATACGAAAGGCTTCTCTCAAGTTCTACATCCATTTTAGGCAGGATGCTGGACTTCACGTTATTCAGGTTCTTGCTGTTGACGTCAGAACTGACAGAGTCCGCCTAGTCTAGCAAGATCGTGTCTTGAATAAGAATTGGATTAATCTCATTAGACATTAGGGATCAGGCCCATCTCTCTGGAATTGAGGTGTTTCCATGTGAGCCGTTGCCACATTTGCACAGGTGCCAGTGAAAAGCTGCTTGATACTAGTCTTTTGCAGCTTTTATCCTACATGCTGGTCCCATACAGATGTCTTGGATATCAACAGTACCTGAATTGACAAGAGGCACCAATGCTTTGGTACCTTAATCCTTCCTGTCGGGACAGAAGGGACGTGCCTGCTGTGACTGCCCAGGAGATAGGTGCTGAGCAGTCTGGGCTCCCTGGGCTGCAGTGCAGACAAGTTATGTGATTGTATGGACTGGGGTGATAACTAAGCTATCTCTCCTACCTGAGACAGTAACTTTGGGCTGAAGCAGACTGCCTCCTTGAATTGAGCTTTTTAGGATTATTTCATAACCTCCCTTCCAGAACAGTTTCAGTTTTGGAAAGATGCTTCCTTTTGCAATACATTCCCTTGACAGCATTATTGCTCATTCAGGCTGTGAGACTCTACTTAGTCTTAAAAACACAGGATAGGATTCGGTTTCAGCTTAAGGTGTCAGATTTAGACACCTACATATAAGCATTGATTTGTAAGCCATACATCTAAATCTCTGTCATGACTGAGGAATAAATCAGGTGCCAAGGTTAACTCCAGAAGGCTACTCAGGTTCTCAGAAACAGCTGAGAAGTTGAGATGAAGTTACCACCAACTAGCTGGTGATCTGAATCACCCTTTAGAGTCCATTGACTGTATCAACTAGGCATCCAAGTAATTTGTTCAGCTGTAACAGTCGGGTACCACTTGAGACATCCTGGTGTGACCTGTCATTTGTCCAATTTTGATTCCAGAGGAGCACAAGCCCTGCAACATCCCTGCATCAAATGTGACGGCTGCCTTCGGATGTCCCAGATACCGTGCAGCATATCGAGTGACATTTAAGAGTGTCTTCCACAGCATTACTAATGTAGGCCATCTGCTACTCGCCTTTTACTTCACGAAGATTTAGGATCCAACAAATGTGACCATGTATTACTGAGAAACTTTCATGTAAAGCCTTAAAACATCTTAGAAAGTACAGTGTAAAGACAGAATATGAGCATTGGAAGCTCTAGTGATGAGAATGCCATAAGATCCTAAATCCACATTAAAGTGGCTGGACATATTTAGTTTGCTAGATATGGTCTGTATGCTGAATTTTGGCTTTATTGCAGGAAAAGGGTACAGCTGTACGGATATTTGTCCAAAAGAGGAGATGCGTGTCATGATGAGACTCTCTGAAGGATTGTTTCACTCTAGAAGTCTGTTCCATGTTTCTTCCCATGTTAAGAAAGGACATTAAGAACTGGGATTTTAACACATAATTTTTTGACCTAACATTGAATTTTGATTTCTAAACAGGACCTGCCCAGGAGCCGGCAGCTCCGCTGACGCGAGCAGGGACTCACAGGGGGCAGAGCCAGGAGCAGCAGCACCAGCCCTGAGTGGTTAAAAACCTGCCCCAGGGAGCACGGCCAACGGAGCGGGTCGAGGCAGTTCGCGCGGGCAGGCGAGCGGGATGGTGAGCATCCGTCGTATGGGCAGGGCCCGCTCTGGGAGCTCTGCTCTGGCTGCCCCGGCGGTGGCCAGCGTAGGCACCCAGACAGAGAGGATGACAGAGAAGGCTGCAATGCAGAGCTTGGAGTGTAGTGAGTGCCTGCACTGGTCTGGTGAGGGAAAGGTGCACAATGGGCAGGGATGCACTCGGTGCTCCCTGGTGGGGGTCCTCCTGCAGCAGGTGGCTGAGCTGCGAGATGCTCTTAATAGGCTGCAAGATGTCAGGGTAGCTGAGAGGAGGCAGGGCTGCTTGCTCCAGCCCCAAACCGTGCAGGGGCTTCAAGCTTCCCCTTCAGCTTATGAAGGAAAGAAGGAGGCCGTTAACCCGGGAAGCTGGGAATTAATGGAAAAAAAAAAAAAAAAAAACAACAACAAAAGAAGGACGAAAAGGACAATTAAAAGCAAACGGCTTCCTCCTAAATCTGTTGTCCCCACGCAGAACCGTTTTGCTGTCTTGCAGGAGGCTAATGAGGAAACGCACTTGCACCAGAAACAGCCGGCTGATGCACAGGTAAAGATCTCTGGTGGCACTGCCAAGAAAAAGCAGCGGGTTGTAGTAGTAGGGGACTCTGCTTTAAAAGGGACAGAAGCACTCCTCTGTCGGCCTGACCCCGTCTCGAGGGAGGTGTGCTGCCTATCAGGAGCACGGATCAGGGATGTTACAGAGAGGCTGCCTGCTCTAGTAAGTCCCACGGACTATTACCCACTCCTAGTGACACATGTGGCTGCTAGGGATATAGATAGTAGTGGACTGGGGACCATAAAGAAAGACTACAGAGCACTGGCAGAGGTGGTTAGGGGCTCTGGAGCTCAGATAGTCTTTTAGTCAACTCTCCAGGACACAGGGGAGGACCTAAGAAAAGCTAGGAGGGGTAGCCAGGTTAATAAAAGGTTAAAAGGGTGGTGTCCTAGTCAGGGGTTTGGGTGTCTTGAACACAGGACTGATGTTTTTAGGCCAGGCCTACTGGGAGCTGGTGGAGCTGGTCTGATCATAAAGAAGGGGAAGAGCACTGTCCCCAGGACAGTGAGAAGAGTGTGTAGCAAGCTCACTGCCCTGGACTTCAAAAGAGCAGACTTTGGCCTCTTCAGGAGCCTGCTTAGTAAGGTTCCATGGGATACAGCCCTGGAGGGCAGGGGGGCCCAAGACTCTTGGTTGATATTCAAGGATCACCTGCTACAAGCTCAGGAGTGCTGCATCCCAACTAGAAGGAAGTGCAGCAGGAGGGCCAGGAGACCTCCCTGGATGGATAAGGAGCTGCTGAGGAAAATTCAAATGAAAAAAGAGGATTATAAAAAGTGGAAGCAAGGAAAGGCGGCCTGGGAAGAGTACAGGGATGTTGTCCGGGAAGCTAGGGACCAGGTTAGGAGGGCTAAGGCCCAGTTAGAATTAAACTTGGCTAGGGATGTTAAGGATAACAGGAAGGGATTCTACAGGTACGTAGCAAATAAAAACCAGACTAGGGACAACATAGGCCCCCTGAGGAAGCTCTCAGGAGAACTGGCTACACAGGATTTGGAGAAGGCTGAGGTTCTGAATGACTTCTTTGCGTCGGTCTTCACTGGCAAAGGCTCTGACCTCTGACAGCACCACCCAAGTGTGTTCAAGGCTAGGTTGGACGAAGCCTTGGGTGGGATGGTTTAGTGTGAGGTGTCCCTGCCCGTGGTGGGGGGGGTTGGAACTAGATGATCTTGAGGTCCTTTCCAAACCTAACTATTCTATGATTCTATGATTCTATAAAACTTTCTCAACACATTTGTTGGAGTCGCGGGAGACAAGCCTCATGCTCTCATGGTCAGCAAGCCTCGTTTATTTAGCAAGACACATCCACTTTTATAGCTTGCAGGGTTAGTTACATTGTCTGATAAGATACAGCAAAATCATTGGTCAGCCTGTGTCGACGCAGGGGTCTCCAGGCAACTGCGACCACCTCTTGTTTCAACATGTTCCGACATGTCCCAGCTTGCCCAAGCAAGACCATTGTGCTATTCCAGCAAGATACCGTTGCGCTATCTCAGCAAGATGCATATCCTGTTTCTTAAGCAAATCCGGGTAAACATTAACCACGAGATTGCTGTGCCCTGGAGGCCTACATTTCCACCAGCTGCACGGTATCATGCCCTTTGTTACTTAGCCATTCAGTTGTTAAGCTCTCTACACTTCCCCCGTTTTCTTTAACAGCAAGCATAGCCATTTTATGATTAAAAGCGTTCGATATCATTTTTTGTAAACACTGCATAATACACGGCAAAAGCAATACTGCTAATAATATTACAACCACCACCAAAACAATTTTTTCTATTAAGGTAACAAGCCAGGGAGATAGCCCGAAAGACGCCAGCCAGTTGGTAAAGGGATCACTTGTTTCTTGTAACTTTCGCATATTGTTTCTCAACTGTGCCAATTGTTTGTGAATGGAGTTAGAATGGTCCGAGAGATTCATGCAGCACATACCTTCAAACTCATCACACCCATGACCTTGTGCGAGGAGTAAAAAATCTATGGCGGCTCGATTTTGGAGAACTGCATGCCGGACTCCTTCTAAGTCCATGGCTAGATTTGACAATATGTTTGTTGTAATGTTTATTTGTTTTCCTGTCCAACAAGCTAATTTTCTTGAGTGAGAGCTTGAGCAGATGCTATACCCGGAGCAAAAATACTGGCTAAAATAACTTCAGGAGGATCCCAGAGCGTAACAATATCGGAGCACTCTGGGCCCAGCTGTGTGGTAGCTCTTTTACGGCGTATATGAGTCTTATTGGCTTTAAGAACTGTCATTATGTCGGGTGCAAACATTGTTAGCTGGCCTATATAGCAGGGTCCTCCCTCCGGGCTTCTAGGGATTCCCTGCCACGCCCTATCACCACAGATCAAGAAATATCCATCAGGTAAATAGCCTGTGTTGGACGTTACAATGGTTTTATGTGTGATGTTTTTGCAATAAGCGGTCTCATTATAGGGCCTATTTGAGGAAACATTTACTGAGTTATGTGGAAGCCCAAAAGGGTCCTTCCAAGAGTCAAAGTGAAAACAATATTGTGCAGGCGCAGAACCTAGCAGATTAAATTCTTGGATTTCAGAGACATTTTTTCTTATATTGAGCTGAAAGGTAAAATTGGCTGGGACGCCTATCAAACAGGTTCTAAAGGGGTCAGAAGCTTTAGCAAGAGCAAGGCATAAACTACTTTGGTTAACTTTTTCAGCCCAAGTGACCCACATGTTTTTTCGTTCCTCTATTTTGTTTAGAGTGTCCCAAGCTCCTGTATTGAGGCCGAAAACGGCGACAAGTACGATCCCAATCTTCAGGTTTAACTTGCCACAAAAGTGGAATACCCACATCTTTACCGCACTTAATCTCTAGAGGCACTGTGGCTAGTGCGGTTTGAATCTGGGAGAGAATCTCCTGAACCCGATATTTCAAATATCATTGTTCCAGATCTTCCCGGTTCTCAACTAATGGATACGTTAATGGGAGATTTACGGAAGGAGTTATACCTGCTTCCGCCAACAGTGCTCTATAAGGATTATAATTATGATGGGGATTCCAGGTACAGTTTACACAAGCACCATGTGCCTGTAATTGGCTTTGGGACACCCAAACCTTTTGGTGACAATTTCCACACTTAATTTTGATCCAAGCTCTATGATAATCTTGTAAACACGCTAAACAATGGCGAGTAGGAGACAAAATCCGATCAAATGTTCTCGTAAGTTCCCAAAACAAATGGAGTTCTGCCTCTTCTTGTGTCGAATAGGAAAAGCGAATCCCAAAACGTCTTTCAAGTGGTTCCAGCAACGGACGGAGGGTCAGCTGCAGACGATGACGACGACGGAGTTCTGGGCTGTCCATTCGATTGAGCAGCCCGAGTCCAGCGAGCAGGGATCCACTTGGGTCCAAACACCAGGGGCCTGACAGTCGCAACGAATGTGGCCTAATTTTCCGCATCGAAAACACTTCATTCGGGTGGCTGGGGCTGCTGGACAAGTCTGCGCAACTGCCGCCTGAAGAGGTGCAAGGGCTGCCAAAACTTGGCTTTGAACTTTAGATTGGGCGTTAAGGCCTTCACCAATTTTGTTAAGGGCTTCCACTACAAAAATTTGACTGCTTGAGGGGAGAGTATTTGCTTTATCTAAGAGATCTTGGATTACCCAGTTGCCAGGAGCAGTAGCGATAAGGGAGCGTGTGACTTGATTACCATTTTGTATAACACACTGCTTTAGGAGTGCGTCCTGCATGTGCTCCGCAACACCAGCTTTAGAAAGGGCTTGCATCAATTTGTCAACGAATGACCCAAGGGGTTCCTCTCGACCTTGTTTAATATTCATATACATAGGGGGCCCCCCCGGCTCCCGAATTTTGTCCATTGCCCTTTTTGCCACCCGCATGACCTCTCTTAATTTTTCTACTCCTATACCAGCCTGGGCATCTGTTCGAGTATAATCACCGTTTCCTAGTAATTCATTCATTGTAATTCCAAAAAGGGGGTCTCCTTGGCCACGAGGTAATGCTACTGAAGCAGCCGCTTCCTCCCCCCATCTTGCATCAAATGTAAGTTTCTGATGAGGGGTATAAATTAAACGAGCAATACCCTTGATGTCTACAGGCAGGAGAATCATTGAATTAAATAAGTAATCAAGCATCTGCTTGGCCGGTTCACTAGTAACCCCAAATTGAGAGACTGTAGCTCGGAGTTGTGCCAATATTTTCCAATCCATTTGAGTGATATCTACCCTATGACCGCCGCCTGGTCGAGGGTGAAAAATAACAGGAAAGGCCATAGAAGTAGCAACATGGTCTTGTGCCGCGTCGGCAAGGACCCTATCTCCGTTTTCGACTCCTTGGCGTGCCAGAGCAGCCCAAACTTCCCGTCTCTGACTTGCCATAGCCTCCGCGAGGTCCGAAAGGGCTCCAGGGAGCGGCTCCGTGGCATTAGGAGACAAAGGAAGGGAGTTTTGAGGAGACTCAAATGGTCCGTTTTCCAGAATAGAGGCAGACGGGGGAGAGGGAGAGGGAAGAGGGGAAGGAGGAGGGGGGGGGGTATCTCGACTGTCGAAACGGTCGGCGGATTAGGGGCAGAGGGAGAGGGAAGAAGGGGAGGAGGAGGGGGGGGGGTATCTCGACTGTCGAAACTGTCGGCGGATTAGGGGCAGAAGGATCATAGTGACGATTTTGATTTTGTGCCAAACGGGCACTTTCGGCCGCACGTTTCTCTGCCTGTACCATCAAGAGTTCGTTATGTATCAAGCGCCATAATTTGGATAATTTTTTAGCAATTTTATCATCGTCTATCATAAGGTCCCATAATTTATCGCCGTAGCGGCGCCATTCCGATAATTGGTGAATAGAGTGGGGATCACTAAAAATACCGAGAGACCTAGCATGGGAAAGAAGGGCAGGGAGGTCCTTATCAAAATCTAAGCCTTTTACCCCCCGACGACGGAGGAAGGCAGTAAAAAGATCATACGCCGCTTGCCTGTCCATGTTTACTGGATCCGTTGCACCCTCCAGGCGTCGGCAGCGCGTAGCAGCAGAGCCTGCCGATGCAGCACTCTGGGCCAAAGCACGAGACGAGCAGCCCACCGATGTAGCACTCCCGTTCTGCAGAAGCCGTCTTTAAATCGAGACCTGCACCCAACGCAACTCCTTCAGGCAAAGGGAAGGGTCCCTGTTCGGGCGCCAGTTGTTGGAGTCGCGGGAGACAAGCCTCATGCTCTCATGGTCAGCAAGCCTCATTTATTTAGCAAGACACATCCACTTTTATAGCTTGCAGGGTTAGTTACATTGTCTGATAAGATACAGCAAAATCATTGGTCAGCCTGTGTCGACGCAGGGGTCTCCAGGTAACTGCGACCACCTCTTGTTTCAACATGTTACGACATGTCCCAGCTTGCCCAAGCAAGACCATTGTGCTATTCCAGCAAGATACCGTTGCGCTATCTCAGCAAGATGCATATCCTGTTTCTTAAGCAAATCAGGGTAAACATTAACCACGAGATTGCTGTGCCCTGGAGGCCTACATTTCCACCAGCTGCACGGTATCATGCCCTTTGTTACTTAGCCATTCAGTTGTTAAGCTCTCTACACACATTCTCGTTTTTCTGGTCACCATGTTATATAAAATGGATGGTATGTTGTGTCTTGTACCTTGTTTTCCACATTCTCTCCCCTTCAAACCTCTTGTTATACTTATCTTGCAGAAGATTTGAGTTGACTTTGTTACTATTTCTTATCTTGACAGTTAACCCACTAGAACAATAATGGCCAAGGAAAACCAAAGCATAGTGACAGAGTTCATCTTACAAGGCCTCTCCTCCCAGCCAAGGACACAGACTGTTCTTTTTCCTCATGTTTCTGTTATTTTATCTGCTCACAATTGTTGGTAACATCACGGTTATTGTAGTGATCAGAGCTGATTCCCAGCTGCAGTCACCCATGTACTTTTTCCTTGCCAACCTGCCTTCTTAGACATCTGCTATGTCTCCAGCAACATCCTCCAGATGTTGGTGAACCTCTTGACCAAGAAGGGGATCATCTCCTTCTCCAGATGTGCTGCTGAGATGTATTTCTCTCTGGCTTTTGGCATGACAGAGAGTTTCCTCCTTGGGGTCATGTCCTGTGATCGACATATGGCAATATGTCACCCCTTGCTCTACAACACTGTCATGAACAGGAAGGCTTGCATTCACATGGTCACGGCTTCCTGGGCCAGCAGCCTGCTGAGCTCCATGGTAGTCAACGGTTTCGCTTTGCATCTGTGGACATCACATCTTGAACCATTACTTCTGCGAAGTGCCAGCAGTGCTGGCCTTGGCCTGTGCTGACACTGCCCTCCTGGAGTTGCTCATCTTCATCTTCAGCATCCTCATTGCCTGCATCCGCTTTCTTCTGGTCATCATCTCCTACGCCTACATCCTTCCCACCATCCTCAAGATGCAGTCTGCACATCTGAAATCTAAGGCCTCTTCCACCTGTGGATGCCACCTCATAGTGGTAACCATATTCTATGGGACAGCCATCTGCATGTATATACATGAATCCCAAGTCAAGGTCTCCACAGGATAGGGGCAAAGTGGTTGCAGTGTTTTACACCATTGTTACCCCGGTGCTGAACTCCGTCATCTACAGCCTCAGGAACAAGGACATGAAGCGTGCCCTGAGAAGGGCCATGAATAAACCCAAATCCCTCTCTATTAAAAGGCTTTTCAGGGATTGGTGGTACTGCATTGAGCTCTATGAGTTGGAACAATGCTCAAATGTGATTATTTCTCTACCTGCAATTGTCCCAGACTGAGATGAAATAATAAATGTGCTAAATTCAACAACATCTAAACAAAAAGACCTTGCATACAAATAACTTTCTAAACAACATTTGGGATTTGGCCTTAAAGCCAGAGACAGTATCAAGACACTGTGGCTTCAGCCTGCCTCAGTGGCAAATACAAGTGGGAAATGCTGATACTATCATGGCAAGAAGGAAGAAAAGAAGAAAAAAGAGTCTCTCTCCTGCATCCTTCTAGCCCCTTTCAGACTTTGGAAGCTGCTCTCAGGTCTCCATGCAGCTTCTCTTCTCCAGGCTGAACAGCCCCAATATCCTCGTAACCCAGACTCTGCTTTGCTCCCTCGGTAATTCATTTCTGCCCCTGCTAATTCCTGCTGTGTTTCAGTCCAGCTCTGGGTCCTCATGGACTCTGATCTCAGTAGGGCACAATCAGACATGAATATCAGAGAAGGCTTTTCCTTGTGTAGCTCAGAGGCAGAACCTCAGGTTTTAGGTAACCCAGGCAAGATGAAGAGTATTTTCTGACCTCCGAACTTTCTCTGACAATTAAACAAACCTTTTTAAAGATGTGCTTTGTACTCACATTGATACAGCACAGATGGGTTTTCTCCCCAGTCCCTAGCTTTCTCAGGCATGGACCACTGGGCATCCTCCTTTCTGTGGTGTGCGTTTATTTGTTACTCAAGGACATGACACCCCAAA
Organism: Lathamus discolor; assembly: GCF_037157495.1. Classification (NCBI taxonomy): domain Eukaryota; kingdom Metazoa; phylum Chordata; class Aves; order Psittaciformes; family Psittacidae; genus Lathamus; species Lathamus discolor. The sequence continues at coordinate 135,481 of NW_027069391.1, read as the reverse complement.
TCTGTGTGCCGTTGGATGCCACTGGAGTTCTAATTTCATGTCTGAACACCCCACTGACTCCAGAGGGAGAAGGCCTCTCCACAGGCTGATCAACCTTCTTATGTAGACATATTTTGATGACTAGAGTTACGGAATAATTGAATATGGAAAATGTGGAATAACGTTATGGAATAATTCAAGCCTAGAGAAACCCATGGAAAGTCCTTCCCCAATGGACTTCAAAGTCTAAATAAACCAGTGCTTGAAAAGAAAGCAAGAACAAGTCCCTGTGACATTAAAGGCATACAGCCTGTCCTGGGTTCAGCAGTAGCAGTCAGTTTTTCTCCTTCTTAGTAGCTGGTGCAGCGCTGTGTTTTTGACTTTCAGCCTGGGAACAGGGCTGATAACACCGCTCAAATGTTTTACTCTGAGCAAGGACTTCCTGAGCCTCATGCTCTGCCAGGGAGGAGGGGAAGCCAGGAGGAAGCAGAGACAGGACACCTGACCCAACCTAGCCAAAGAGGTATTCCATACCACAGCACGTCATGCCCAGGATGTAACTGAGAGTTACCCGGAAGGGCTAGTTCACTGCGGGGTTGGACTCAACCTGTGGGTATTACATTCTTTCGATTCTCCTTCCCATCCCTCCAGGAGCAGGGGGGAAGGAAAGAGGGGGGAGTGAGAGAGCGACTGTGTGATTTATAGCTGACTGGGTTTAAACCACGACAAGCCAAAGGAGACAGAGCATCCTTAAAACCAAAATCTTGTCTTTCCCTTTTAATTTTGCGGTCCAAACTGTTCTGCTGTAAGAAATACCCTTCAGCTTTGTCTCTTGTCCCTTCTGCTGTCAAATAACCATCACCAGAAGCACCAGAGCAAGGTATCAGGAAAACTAGATCAGCCATATGTAAAGTTAGAATATGGTATCCATAATGAGACTAAATAAGAGGCCTTGTCTAGCAGTAGGAGAAGGCAAAAGTTGGAGCATGACCCACTGGAAGCCTCTCAGCAGGCCTGAACTCCAACATCAGCAAAGTCATTAAACCAATTTCAATCACAAATTACACTTCTTCCCCTCCCAAAACAAGGAATTCCCCTGGGGGCCAGCCTTCTGGGCATCCTAAAGAAGCCTCTAAGGATCTTGAAACCTTCTTAGAAAGCTCATAGTAAACCTACCTCATTCTTCCTAACAAGCCCCTGGGGACAGCTTCATAGACACTAAGGAGAAGGTAACTTTCCTCTTTGTTAAAGGCAATGAGCACTTCTAAAGCAGTTTAGTTTGGCACAACTCCTCCACACCCTGAAGTTGGTGGTTGAAGAGTTTATGGGCTGGCAGACTTCTTTCCAGTCCTCCTCCTGGTCAGTACAGAAGCGACCCCTGGAGTTTGAAGGAAAGAGCAGCCACCCCGGCAAACAACAACTGATTGGCAGAAGTCACTTGGCACCTTACAGCAAGTTCTTTGGACTTCACAAGGGGTCCATCAACAGCCACAGCCATGGCAGGTGATGAGCTAGATTCAGGGTTTATCAGTCAGAAGCAAAGGGTGATGTAGCTGAAGACAAAATACAATGTACATACATTTGCCCATCTAGAAATAAAACTAGCTACAGCTCAGGTCCAAGGTGCATCCAGGAGCCAGATGCAGCCAGACGCAGCCCTACAATGCAAATGTCCATTGCATGGGATGAGTGTGCACGTGTTGAGGGAAGAAAACACTGGGTGAGGCTGATCAGGACCTATTGTTGCCATCAGGGTCCTGACCTACATGAACTACTGATTTTGCGGATGCTAACTGTGCTGGTGTTTCTCAGTTCCTTTCTGCTGCCTGAGGGGCTAAAATCTGTGAGGTGATCTCCCCCATAGACAGAGCTATCTGTAAAAGCATACAAGGTTCATAGAATCATAGGCCATAGAACCAACTAGGTTGGAAAAATCCCTTAAGTTCATCAAGTTCAACTGCTCCCCCAGCATTGCCAAGGCCACCACTAACCCATGGCACTGAGCCTGGAGTCTGCGGTGTGTGAGCACTTGTAGGGACGGTGACAGCAGCCATGCCCTGGGCAGCCTGTTCCAATGCCTGAACACGCTTTGGGGCAGGAATTGTTCCTCAGCTCCATCTAAACCTGCCCTGGGGCACCTGGAGGCCGGTAACTCTTGTCCCATCCCTTGTTCCCTGGGAGCAGAGCGCAGCCCCTTCCTGCCTCCATCCTCCTGTCAGGCAGTTGTAGGGAGCGATAAGGTCCCCCGTGAGCCTTCTCTTCCCTGAGGGCTGGAGCAGCTCTGCTCTGGATCCAGGCTGAGAGGACTGAGCTGGGTCAGCCTGGACAAGAGAAGGCTCCTGAAGGGGAGACCTTAGAGCAGCTCCAGTGCCTAAAGGGGCTGCAGGAAACCTGGAGAGGGGCTTTGGACAAGTGCCTGTAGGGACAGGCCAAGGGGAATGGCTTGAACCTGCCTAAGGGGAGACTGAGATGAGCTCTTAGGCAGAAGCTCTTCCCTGGGAGGGTGCTGAGGCACTGGCACAGGGCACCCAGAGAAGCTGTGGCTGCCCCATCCCTGACAGTGCTCAAGGCCAGGCTGGACACAGGGGCTTAGAACAAGCTGCTCCAGTGGAAGGGGTCCCTGCCTGTGGCAGGGGGGTTGGAACTGGATGATCTGAAGGTCCCTTCAACAGAAACCAGTCTGGGATGCTACAAACTGATTACAGGAAATTGAACACTAATACCCCACCCCTGCCAACTGCCATCCTGAGCACAACCTCCATTGTGACAGCAGTACAGGCTGTGACATCACTCGGCTGTTCTGAGCAGCAGTCACTGACTTCACAGCAACACGTGCCACTGTTCCACAGCTCCCAATGTGGTTGTCACGGGCAGTGCACATGAGCAACAGCAGCTTTCTTCTGGGCCTCAGCATCCTGATCCTGGCTGCTGGGGCCACCCTCCTTGCCATCAGCCGTCGCCGACGGGGTCGCTTGTGGCCATGGGGCCCACTTTGTCCGAGCACCGGTGGTGGCTGTCCCCAGGAGCGTGACTGTGCCACACTGCTGCGCCCACAGGCTTGTGGCCAGGGCAAGCAACACCGGAGATGGAGGCGGCGATTTCGGACAGCAGAGCCATGTAAGTCCCCGGCAGCTCCAACAGAGGAGCCCAGCCCCATGTGGAGCAGGCTGGGTGTATGGTCCCGGGTTGGTTCCAGCCCCCCGACACTCAGGAACCCCTCCCTGGCTTGCAGGTAATGCTGTGTCCCCCCCGTGTGGGCCCTGGCGCTGCAGCCCCGGCTGCACAGACTGCATCAAGGCTGCGCGGGAGCTGCAGGAGCTGGTGCTGTCAGTGTGGGCTGGGAGAGGAGCTGCAGCTGCTCTGGATGCTGGCACATGGCAGGCGCTATGGCAGGACCTGGAGGAGCTGGTGGAGCAGGGCCAGCTGAGCTGCTGCGGCTCCCCCAGTTACCCCGAGAGCATCAGTGCTCCCAAGAACCTGACAGTGACGCTCCCGACTCGAGATGGAGGAGCCCCTATGGAGGTGAGGCCTGTTTGCTTCCTCGAACACTCGTGTGCTGGCAGAGTCTCTTCAGCCCTGAAGATGCACGTGGCTGGGAAAGCCCTGGAGATATGGCTGGGTTCCCTGTCCGTGCCACTGCTGGTGCAGCAGTCCCAGGAGCAAGCAGCACAGCAGCAGGGGTGCTTCCGGGTCCTGGCATTGTTCAAGGCCAGGTTGGACGGAGCCTTGGGTGGCACGGTCTAGTGTCAAGTGTCCCTGCCCATGGCACGGGGTAGGAACTGGATGATCTTAAGGTCCTTTCCAACCCAAAACATTCTATGAAGCTATATATGTCCAGAGGCAAGCACGTAAGCCCTTACAGTTTTATTGCTTCTGAACTTGAGACATTCCTCCCAGTAGTCTCTAATAACATCTAAATGGAATGAGGACAGCTATCTATGGCATGCAATTTGTGTTGGCACAGCAGCAGATCTCAAAGGCTCTGGAAGGCAGAGAAGCCCTCAAAATGCATGAAAAATCATCCTTACATGTTTTAGGCATCTAAAAGTTGGCCGGGTTCTTTTAACTATCTGTTTAGCTAACACTGGCAAGAAACGGACACTTCCAAAGGATAGCTCATCCCATTGTAAAATAATTTCAAGGAAAATGGCATGTTTTGCTTTCTGCAGGTCTCTGCCTCCCTACACTGACTGCAAAATAAGCCCCAACAGTTAGGTCAGGCTTGCTTGGTTGAATTTTATGCTGCTGAAATTACACCAAACAGATTCTCTCTTCCTATCCCCATACCCTGTCCTCCAGCACTTACGCAGAACACAGGCAGAAGCTCTGGGGTAAAGAGTTCAGAGATGACATCCCTGAGGCAAGACACTACATCTTGACCAAACCAATCACATGGGAGGAAAGCAAAGCACCACGGCAGAACCGATCTTTAACTTTCCTATTTCAAACTGTCTTTGAAGAGACGGGAAAGCTCCTCAGAGGCCTGCAGTAGGCAGCGATGGATATGTTTAGACCTTCCAAATCTCTGGGTAGAGGCTAAACCATGACACAGGAAAGGGATGAAATGGATGCTCTGGTTTGGGGGTAAATGATGTGGGAAAGGCAGTCCAGAACAGGGGGAAATTATCATGTTTGGGTTGTTATTCATGCCTCTGCTCTGTCATTTGATATTGGTAATATGGGGTTCATCAGTCAACTTAAACAAAAGTTACTCCTCTAAGCTTAAACTTCTACAGCTCTAGTAATCAACGTAGAGAAATAAATGTTCAAATTCTAGGAAGTATCCAGAGCGCAAACATCTCTATATAGGCTGTGGACACTGCTTATCTGAGCTTAGGAGAGGACTTTGTGTCTCTTCTGATGTGCTTGTGCTTTAGGGACGAGTCATCTATTAATCAGCCATCTAGTATTAGTCTCAGATGACCACAGACTGTGAATCAGTAAAAATACAACTTAATGGTCCAATAGGGAAGACTGGCAGTGATGTGAAGTACCTTCAGATCAAAAAAGGAGATTGTGGGCTGGAATTCAGCTTGCATGTGCATTGTTGTATGCGGACCAGACAAACCTGAAACAAAGATTCCCCTCCCTTTATGTCTGCTCCTTCTAGCCCTCATATAAAGGCTGATTGTTTCACAAGGCCAGCGCTCCTCGGCATGCATGGCCCCATGTTAAATTGACAGAGAGGGGAGATGAGATGAGCTCTTAGGCAGAAGCCCTTCCTTGTGAGGGTGCTGAGGCGCTGCCACAGGGTGCCCAGGGAAGCTGTGGCTGCCCCATCCCTGGCAGTCTTCAAGGCCAGGATGGAACTGGATGAACTTCAAGGTCCCTTCCAACTCAAACCAGTCTGGGATGCTACAAACTGATTACAGGAAATTGAACACTAATACCCCACCCCTGACAACTGCCATCCTGAGCACAACCTCCACTGTGACAGCAGTACAGGCTGCGACATCACTCAGCTGTTCTGAGCAGCAGGCTGACTTCACAGCAACACGTGCCACTGTTCCACAGCTCCCAATGTGGTTGTCACGGGCAGTGCACGTGAGCAACAGCAGCTTTCTTCTGGGCCTCAGCATCCTGATCCTGGCTGCTGGGGCCACCCTCCTTGCCATCAGCCGTCGCCGACGGGGTCGCTTGTGGCCATGGGGCCCACTTTGTCCGAGCACTGGTGGTGGCTGTCCCCAGGAGCGTGACTGCACCACACTGCTGTTCCCACAGGCTTATGGCCAGGGCAAGCAACACCGGAGATGGAGGCGGCGATTTCGGACAGCAGAGCCATGTAAGTCCCCGGCAGCTCCAACAGAGGAGCCCAGCCCCATGTGGAGCAGGCTGGATGTATGGTCCCGGGCCGGTTCCAGCCCCCCAACACTCAAGAACCCCTCCCTGGCTTGCAGGTAATGCTGTGTCCCCCCTGTGTGGGCCCTGGCGCTGCAGCCCCGGCTGCACAGACTGCATCAAGGCTGCGTGGGAGCTGCAGGAGCTGGTGCTGTCAGTGTGGGCTGGGAGAGGAGCTGCAGCTGCTCTGGATGCTGGCACATGGCAGGCGCTATGGCAGGACCTGGAGGAGCTGGTGGAGCAGGGCCAGCTGAGCTGCTGCAGCTCCCCCAGTTACCCCGAGAGCATCAGTGCTCCCAAGAACCTGACAGCGACGCTCCTGCCTCGAGATGGAAGAGCCCCTATGGAGGTGAGGCCTGTTTGCTTCCTCGAACACTCGTGTGCTGGCAGAGTCTCTTCAGTCCTGAAGATGGATGTGGCTGGGAAAGCCCTGGAGATATGGCTGGGTTCCCTGCCCGTGCTGCTGCTGGTGCAGCAGTCCCAGGAGCAAGCAGCACAGCAGCAGGGGTGCTTCCGGGTCCTGGCATTGTTCAAGGCCAGGTTGGACGGAGCCTTGGGTGGCACTGTCTAGTGTCAAGTGTCCCTGCCCATGGCACGGGGTTGGAACTGGGTGATCTTAAGGTCCTTTCCAACCCAAAACATTCTATGAAGCTATATATGTCCAGAGGCAAGCACGTAAGCCCTTACAGTTTTATTGCTTCTGAACTTGAGACATTCCTCCCAGTAGTCTCTAATAACATCTAAATGGAATGAGGACAGCTATCTATGGCATGCAATTTGTGTTGGCACAGCAGCAGATCTCAAAGGCTCTGGAAGGCAGAGAAGCCCTCAAAATGCATGAAAAATCATCCTTACATGTTTTAGGCATCTAAAAGTTGGCCGGGTTCTTTTAACTATCTGTTTAGCTAACACTGGCAAGAAACGGACACTTCCAAAGGATAGCTCATCCCATTGTAAAATAATTTCAAGGAAAATGGCATGTTTTGCTTTCTGCAGGTCTCTGCCTCCCTACACTGACTGCAAAATAAGCCCCAACAGTTAGGTCAGGCTTGCTTGGTTGAATTTTATGCTGCTGAAATTACACCAAACAGATTCTCTCTTCCTATCCCCATACCCTGTCCTCCAGCACTTACACAGAACACAGGCAGAAGCTCTGGGGTAAAGAGTTCAGAGATGACATCCCTGAGGCAAGACACTACATCTTGACCAAACCAATCACATGGGAGGAAAGCAAAGCACCACGGCAGAACCGATCTTTAACTTTCCTATTTCAAACTGTCTTTGAAGAGACGGGAAAGCTCCTCAGAGGCCTGCAGTAGGCAGCGATGGATATGTTTAGACCTTCCAAATCTCTGGGTAGAGGCTAAACCATGACACAGGAAAGGGATGAAATGGATGCTCTGGTTTGGGGGTAAATGATGTGGGAAAGGCAGTCCAGAACAGGGGGAAATTATCATGTTTGGGTTGTTATTCATGCCTCTGCTCTGTCATTTGATATTGGTAATATGGGGTTCATCAGTCAACTTAAACAAAAGTTACTCCTCTAAGCTTAAACTTCTACAGCTCTAGTAATCAACGTAGAGAAATAAATGTTCAAATTCTAGGAAGTATCCAGAGCGCAAACATCTCTATATAGGCTGTGGACACTGCTTATCTGAGCTTAGGAGAGGACTTTGTGTCTCTTCTGATGTGCTTGTGCTTTAGGGACGAGTCATCTATTAATCAGCCATCTAGTATTAGTCTCAGATGACCACAGACTGTGAATCAGTAAAAATACAACTTAATGGTCCAATAGGGAAGACTGGCAGTGATGTGAAGTACCTTCAGATCAAAAAAGGAGATTGTGGGCTGGAATTCAGCTTGCATGTGCATTGTTGTATGCGGACCAGACAAACCTGAAACAAAGATTCCCCTCCCTTTATGTCTGCTCCTTCTAGCCCTCATATAAAGGCTGATTGTTTCACAAGGCCAGCGCTCCTCGGCATGCATGGCCCCATGTTAAATTGACAGAGAGGGGAGATGAGATGAGCTCTTAGGCAGAAGCCCTTCCTTGTGAGGGTGCTGAGGCGCTGCCACAGGGTGCCCAGGGAAGCTGTGGCTGCCCCATCCCTGGCAGTCTTCAAGGCCAGGATGGAACTGGATGAACTTCAAGGTCCCTTCCAACTCAAACCAGTCTGGGATGCTACAAACTGATTACAGGAAATTGAACACTAATACCCCACCCCTGACAACTGCCATCCTGAGCACAACCTCCACTGTGACAGCAGTACAGGCTGCGACATCACTCAGCTGTTCCGAGCAGCAGGCTGACTTCACAGCAACACGTGCCACTGTTCCACAGCTCCCAATGTGGTTGTCACGGGCAGTGCACGTGAGCAACAGCAGCTTTCTTCTGGGCCTCAGCATCCTGATCCTGGCTGCTGGGGCCACCCTCCTTGCCATCAGCCGTCGCCGACGGGGTCGCTTGTGGCCATGGGGCCCACTTTGTCCGAGCACTGGTGGTGGCTGTCCCCAGGAGCGTGACTGCACCACACTGCTGTTCCCACAGGCTTATGGCCAGGGCAAGCAACACCGGAGATGGAGGCGGCGATTTCGGACAGCAGAGCCATGTAAGTCCCCGGCAGCTCCAACAGAGGAGCCCAGCCCCATGTGGAGCAGGCTGGATGTATGGTCCCGGGCCGGTTCCAGCCCCCCAACACTCAAGAACCCCTCCCTGGCTTGCAGGTAATGCTGTGTCCCCCCTGTGTGGGCCCTGGCGCTGCAGCCCCGGCTGCACAGACTGCATCAAGGCTGCGTGGGAGCTGCAGGAGCTGGTGCTGTCAGTGTGGGCTGGGAGAGGAGCTGCAGCTGCTCTGGATGCTGGCACATGGCAGGCGCTATGGCAGGACCTGGAGGAGCTGGTGGAGCAGGGCCAGCTGAGCTGCTGCAGCTCCCCCAGTTACCCCGAGAGCATCAGTGCTCCCAAGAACCTGACAGCGACGCTCCTGCCTCGAGATGGAAGAGCCCCTATGGAGGTGAGGCCTGTTTGCTTCCTCGAACACTCGTGTGCTGGCAGAGTCTCTTCAGTCCTGAAGATGGATGTGGCTGGGAAAGCCCTGGAGATATGGCTGGGTTCCCTGCCCGTGCTGCTGCTGGTGCAGCAGTCCCAGGAGCAAGCAGCACAGCAGCAGGGGTGCTTCCGGGTCCTGGCATTGTTCAAGGCCAGGTTGGACGGAGCCTTGGGTGGCACTGTCTAGTGTCAAGTGTCCCTGCCCATGGCACGGGGTTGGAACTGGGTGATCTTAAGGTCCTTTCCAACCCAAAACATTCTATGAAGCTATATATGTCCAGAGGCAAGCACGTAAGCCCTTACAGTTTTACTGCTTCTGAACTTGAGACATTCCTCCCAGTAGTCTCCAATAACATCTAAATGGAATGAGGACAGCTATCTATGGCATGCAATTTGTGTTGGCACAGCAGCAGATCTCAAAGGCTCTGGAAGGCAGAGAAGACCTCAAAATGCATGAAAAATCATCCTTACATGTTTTAGGCGTCTAAAAGTTAGCCGGGTTCTTTTAACTATCTGTTTAGCTAACATTGGCAAGAAATGGACACTTCCAAAGGACAGCTCATCCCATTGTAAAATAATTTCAAGGAAAATGGCATGTTTTGCTTTCTGCAGGTCTCTGCCTCCGTACACTGACTGCAAAATAAGCCCCAACAGTTAGGTCAGGCTTGCTTGGTTGAATTTTATGCTGCTGAAATTACACCAAACAGATTCTCTCTTCCTATCCCCATACCCTGTCCTCCAGCACTTACACAGAACACAGGCAGAAGCTCTGGGGTAAAGAGTTCAGAGATGACATCCCTGAGGCAAGACACTACATCTTGACCAAACCAATCACATGGGAGGAAAGCAAAGCACCATGGCAGAACCGATCTTTAACTTTCCTATTTCAAACTGTCTTTGAAGAGATGGGAAAGCTCCTCAGAGGCCTGCAGTAGGCAGCGATGGATATGTTTAGACCTTCCAAATCTCTGGGTAGAGGCTAAACCATGACACAGGAAAGGGATGAAATGGATGCTCTGGTTTGGGGGTAAATGATGTGGGAAAGGCAGTCCAGAACAGGGGGAAATTATCATGTTTGGGTTGTTATTCATGCCTCTGCTCTGTCAGTTGATATTGGTAATATGGGGTTCATCAGTCAACAAAAGGAGTAACAAAAGTTACTCCTCTAAGCTTAAACTTCTACAGCTCTAGTAATCAACGTAGAGAAATAAACTAATGTGGGTATCCAGACTGAGCCTTCCTGCAGACATGCAGCTGTGCAGGTCTCTGGCTGCAGCGAATGCCTGAGCCTGGCACTTGTATTGGAGGGAGCCAGTGACACTGCTTGCTGTATGGGACACCTGGTTTGCTGGTGACAGGCGGGATACACCAGTCCCAGAGAGGAAAAAGGGTTTTGGGGCAGGAGTTAGCAGGGCTTATTGACAGGGCTTTAAACTAGTTATGAAGGGGGGAGGGGATTTAACTGGGCCTGTTGGGGACAAGCCCAAGAGGAACATGCTAGGGATTGAAGGATGGCGGGCTAAGGAGGACTATCAATCTCTTGTTTCACTTGTGGGAAAGGATAGCTTTTTAGACCCTGTCCCGCAGGGGAAAAAGGGTACTAGGACTGGCTCCCTGAAATGCCTGTACACCAATGCACGCAGCATGGGGAATAAACAGGAGGAGTTAGAAGTCTGTGTACGGGCTAAAGGTTATGATCTGGTGGCGATTACAGAGACATGGTGGGACAGTTCACATGACTGGAATGTGGTCATGGATGGCTATGTCCTTTTTAGGAAAGATAGGTCAGCGAAGCGAGGTGGTGGAGTCGCTCTTTACGTGAGAGAGCAACTAGAATGTATTGAGTTCTGTCCGGGGTCGGTTGAGGAGCAAGTGGAATGTCTGTGGGTATGAATTAAGGGACAGACTGGCACGGGTGATACAGTTGTGGGGGTCTATTACAGACCTCCTGATTAGGACGAAGGAGTTGATGAGGCTTTCTACAGGCAACTGGAAGTAGCCTCGCGACTACATGCCTTAGTCATCGTGGGGGACTTTAACTACCCCGATATTTGCTGGAAGACTCACACAGCCAGTCATTCACAGTCTAGGAGGTTCCTCGAGTGCATTGATGATAATTTCTTAATGCAAATGGTGGACGTACCAACTAGGGGAGCAGCGCTGCTAGATTTAGTACTCGCCAACAAGGAGGGTTTGGTCGAAGTGGTGACGGTCAATGGCAGCCTTGGCTGCAGTGACCATGAGATGGTGGAGTTTAGGATCCTGTGTGGGAGGAATAGAATACCTAGCAAAGCCACAGTTCTGGATTTCCGAAGGGCCAACTTTGGCCTCTTCAGTCAACTGCTAAGGGAAGTCTCATGGGAAAGTGTACTAGGCGGTAAAGGGGCTCAAGATAGTTGGTTAGCATTCAAGGACCGCTTCTTCCAAGCTCAGGATCGGAGCGTCCCAATGAGTAGGAAGTCAAGTAAGGGATCTAGGAGACTGGCGTGGTTAAACAAGGAGCTGCTGGGCAAACTCAAGTGGAAAAGGAGAATCTATGGATTATGGAAGGAGGGGCTGGCCGCTTGGGAGGAATATAGGACAGTTGTTAGAGGATGTAGGGAGGCAATTAGGACAGCTAAGGCCTCCTTGGAACTCAATCTTGCTAGTCGGGTTAAAGACAATAGAAAGGGCTTCTTCAAATACATAGCAAATAAAACTAACACAAGAGGCAATATAGGCCCACTGCTGAACGAAGTGGGTACCCTGGAGACAGAGGATATAAAGAAGGCAGAGGTGCTGAATGCCTTCTTTGCCTCTGTCTTTACTCCTGCAGACTCTCCCCGAGGGCCCCGGATTTCTATAGCCCCAGAAGGAGTCAGGACAAAGGAGGAGTTTGCTTTGGTAGATGAGGATTGGGTTAGGGATCAGCTATGCAAACTGGACATCTGTAAATCGATGGGTCCGGATGGAATGCACCCACGGGTGCTGAGGGAGCTGGCGGAGGTCATTGCTAGGCCACTTTCCATCATCTTTGGTAAGTCGTGGGAAACGGGCGAGGTGCCTGAGGATTGGCGCATGGCAAAGGTCACACCAATCTATAAGAAGGGCAAGAAGGAGGACCCGGGTAATTATAGACCGGTCAGCCTGACCTCCATCCCTGGAAAGGTGATGGAACAACTTATTCTTGACTCCATCACTAGGCATATCAAGGATGAGGGGGTCATTAAGAACAGCCAACATGGTTTTATGAGGGGGAAGTCATGTATGACCAACCTTATAGCCTTCTATGAGGAAGTGACTAGGTGGAGGGATGATGGTAGAGCGGTAGATGTAGTTTTTCTTGATTTCAGTAAGGCATTTGATACTGTCTCCCACAGCATCCTCATAGATAAGCTAAGGAAGTGTGGGCTTGACGATCAAGTAGTGAGGTGGATCGAGAACTGGTTGAAAGGAAGAAGGCAGAGAGTTGTGGTCAATGGCGCAGAATCTAGCTGGAGGTCTGTGACTAGTGGAGTCCCTCAGGGGTCGGTGCTGGGACCGGTGCTGTTCAATATTTTCATCAATGACCTGGATGAGGGAACTGAGTGCACCATCAGCAAATCCGCTGATGACACAAAACTGGGAGGAGTGGCTGACACACCAGAAGGCTGTGCTGCCATTCAGCGAGACCTGGACAGGCTGGAGAGTTGGGCGGGGAGAAACTTGATGAAATTTAACAAGGGCAAGTGTAGAGTCTTGCATCTGGGGAAGAACAACCCCATGTACCAGTACAGGTTGGGGAGTGACCTGCTGGAAAGTAGCAAAGGGGAAAGGGACCTGGGGGTCCTGGTGGATAGGAGGATGACCATGAGCCAGCAATGTGCTCTTGCGGCCAAGAAGGCAAATGGCATCTTAGGGTGCATTAGAAAGGGTGTGGTTAGTAGGTCAAGAGAGGTTCTCCTCCCCCTCTACTCAGCCTTGGTGAGGCCGCATCTGGAATATTGCGTCCAGTTCTGGGCCCCTCTGTTCAAGAAGGACAGGGAATTGCTTGAAGGAGTCCAGCGCAGAGCCACAAAGATGATGAAGGGAGTGGAGCATCTCCCTTATGAGGAGAGGCTGAGGGAGCTGGGTCTCTTTAGCTTGGAGAAGAGGAGACTGAGGGGTGACCTCATCAATGTTTACAAATATGTAAAGGGTGGGTGTCAGGATGATGGAGCTAGGCTTTTTTCAGTGATATCCAGTGATAGGACAAGGGGCAATGGGTGTAAACTGGAGCATAGGAAGTTCCACGTTAACATCAGGAAGAACTTCTTTACTGTAAGAGTGACAGAGCACTGGAACAGGTTGCCCAGGGGGGTTGTGGAGTCTCCTACACTGGAGATATTCAAGGCCCGCCTGGACAAGTTCCTGTGTGATGTACTGTAGGTTACCCTGCTCTTGCAGGGGGGCTGGACCAGATGATCTTTTGAGGTCCCTTCCAACACTTGGGATTCTGTGATTCTGTATCCAGAGCGCAAACATCTCTATATAGGCTGTGGAGACTGCTTATCTGAGCTTAGGAGAGGACTTTGTGTCTCTTCTGATGTCGTTGTGCTTTCAGGGACGAGTCATCTATTAATCAGCCATCTAGTATTAGCCTCAGATGACCACAGACTGTGAATCAGTAAAAATACAACTTAATGGTCCAATAGGGAAGACTGGCAGTGATGTGAAGTACCTTCAGATCAAAAAAGGAGATTGTGGGCTGGAATTCAGCTTGCATGTGCATTGTTGTATGCGGACCAGACAAACCTGAAACAAAGATTCCCCTCCCTTTATGTCTGCTCCTTCTAGCCCTCATATAAAGGCTGATTGTTTCACAAGGCCAGCGCTCCTCGGCATGCATGGCCCCATGTTAAATTGACAGAGAGGGGAGATGAGATGAGCTCTTAGGCAGAAGCTCTTCCTTGTGAGGGTGCTGAGGCGCTGCCACAGGGTGCCCAGGGAAGCTGTGGCTGCCCCATCCCTGGCAGTCTTCAAGGCCAGGATGGAACTGGATGAACTTCGAGGTCCCTTCCAACTCAAACCAGTCTGGGATGCTACAAACTGATTACAGGAAATTGAACACTAATACCCCACCCCTGACAACTGCCATCCTGAGCACAACCTCCACTGTGACAGCAGTACAGGCTGCGACATCACTCGGCTGTTCTGAGCAGCAGTCACTGACTTCACCGCAACACGTGCCACTGTTCCACAGCTCCCAATGTGGTTGTCACGGGCAGTGCACGTGAGCAACAGCAGCTTTCTTCTGGGCCTCAGCATTCTGATCCTGGCTGCTGGGGCCACCCTCCTTGCCATCAGCCATCGCCGACGGAGTCGCTTGTAGCCATGGGGCCCACTGTTCCAGCACTGGTGGTGGCTGTCCCAGGAGCGTGACTGTACCACATTGCTGTTCCCACAGGCTGACGGCCAGGGCAAGCAACACCGGAGATGGAGGCGACGATTTCGGGCAGCAGAGCCATGTGAGTCCACAGCAGGTCCCCCAGAGGAGCCCAGCGCCATGTGGAGCAGGATGGGTGTAAGGTCCTGGGTTGGTTCCAGCCCCCCGACACTCAAGAACCCCTCCTTGGCTTGCAGGTAATGCTGTGTCCCCCCTGTGTGGGCCCTGGCGCTGCAGCCCCGGCTGCACAGACTGCATCAAGGCTGCGCGGGAGCTGCAGGAGCTGGTGCTGTCAGCGTGGGCTGGGAGAGGAGCTGCAGCTGCTCTGGATGCTGGCACATGGCAGGCGCTATGGCAGGACCTGGAGGAGCTGGTGGAGCAGGGCCAGCTGAGCTGCTGCGGCTCCCCCAGTAACCCCAAGAGCATCAGTGCCCCCAAGAACCTCACAAAACACACCGAGTCCCAGGCACTGCAGATGCTGTGCCCTCCACCGCTGCTTGGTCCCCTGGACCCAAAGCTACCAAAGGAGAGAGGAGCTGGGGAGCCCAGGGCCCTGGGCAGTGCCAGTGCCGTGGGACAGCACAAAGCGGGACAGCAGGAGCCACAGAGCCCACGTGCATCTGAGGAGAAAACAGCCGTCCAAGCACCAGAGGGGGATACACTGAGGAAGAGCCTCCTTCACCTGCATCGGGGTTTGTCACCGTGGGACAAGGAGTGCCTGTGGCCTTCTGATTTAGTCACGGCCCCCACTCCCATTCTCAGCCGGAATGATGGAGCAGCAGGACCAGAAGCAGGACCAGCTTCCAAGCTCCTGAAGAAAGATGCTGCCTGTCAGACCAACATCACCACACAAGGCAGGGGCCATGCTCACAAAGAGGACAGGAGCTGGTCCTGCGCTACAGCGCCTGTCAGCAAAGCGAGGCCCAGAATGAGACAGGCTGCGGCTGGGCACCTGTGGCCACACAAAGACCCTGCCCATGTGGCAAAAGCAAAGCAGCTCAGGCAGAAGGAATGGGTCATGCAGCAGCAGGTTCAGGCATCCCTCACCTGCACTGTGGTCCCTATGACACCGTGCTCCTGCCTGGATTGTATCTCCTCCTCCAGGCCCGTTCCAGGGGAGGAGAGCAGGCAGGCATTCCTGGAGGCCAGGACCCTGCCCAGCACATCCTGCAGCTCTGGGAATGAGACGGGCACAGACACCAAGGGTGCGCCAAGGACACCCTGTGGCGTGGTGAAGGACTCGGCAGGGCCAGCACCCACCTTTGTGTCCCCAAGCCTTGTCCCTGCATTTCCTGTTATGGACACCAAGCCAGAGAAGGCACAGGGAGCCGAGATGGCTCCAACCTCAAGCCCCTGCTGCACACAGGGGATCCCCAGCCAGCACAACCCATCCTCGCAGCAGCACTGCAGTTCCGCTGTCACCAGGAATGTGAGCTCATGCCAGCCATACCCAGCCCAGGATGCCCAGGACACTGCAGCAGCATCAACGAGCAATACCCTGCGTGTGGTGATG
Organism: Lathamus discolor; assembly: GCF_037157495.1. NCBI lineage: Eukaryota > Metazoa > Chordata > Aves > Psittaciformes > Psittacidae > Lathamus > Lathamus discolor. Next base: position 119,719 of record NW_027069391.1, on the reverse strand, counting down.
GAGAAGATTCGGCAGCGGCTAAGGAAGTTGTCCTTATCCCCGGAGAGGTCTCCCACTAAATGCAGCTAACATGGTGCGGAGAGGAAGGACCAATCTTCCCAGGGCTCCTGTTCTCCGTGAGCCCTCTGTTCTTGTAAATAAACACGTTGATGGTTCTCCAAAGAGCCATGCAAGTGGACTAACCCCTGCTGCAGGGGCAGGGTGTGTTGGGCATGGGAAAAGGAAGGTGGGCTCAGGGGAAGCTGTGCTGTCCCAGCAGGAGGACCTGGCCAAGAGGAGAAGCCTGGGCAAGGTGGGTTCTGCTCCTAGAGCTCCTTCTCAGCCCTGCCCTGCCCAGCCCCTTCTGCCACCCTGCAGGGCAGGTCCTCTGGCTCAACTTCACTTGTTCTCCAAGCCTTCCCTGAGAGCAGCTCCCTGCAGCCCCATCCCAGGCACCTTTGGGGACCACAGGGCTCTCTGAGTGCCTGTAGCTGCCTCTCAGGGGCAGCTCCACAGCAGTTTGCCCAGACACAAGCTCATTGACCAGACAAGATGATGCCAGTGTCCAGCTGCAGGGCTGAGGTCCTCGATACCTACAGCACGTCTCTTGGGCCAGTTGCTGTACTGACATGTCTATGCTGTGCCCCACATCCTCAAGATCTCCTAATAAAACGCATACATCATGGACCACTCCAGCTGTGCCGCTGTACTCATCACCTCAACCAAGCTCCTCATTATCATCTCCTATACCTGCATCACAGTTGCCATCCACAGGATCTAAGTCCAAAGGCAGGCAAAAAGCCTTCTCCACCTCTGCTTCCCACCTAATTCCTGCAGCCAGATTTTATGGAACAGGCTTTTTCATGTACACACAGTTCACAATTCTCAATGGAGCACAAGAATCATTGCTTCATTTATGCTCTGGTGATTCCCATGCTGAATCCTATGATGTACAGTCTGAGGAACAGGGAGGTCAAACCACCCCTTCAAAGAGCAGTAGCAAGGCTGTGTTTCTCTGAGTACCACAGAGATTCAGGAGTCCAAACAAGTCTTCAAGACCTTGAGAATTGTTAATTGTTAACTGAGACATCAAACTGAATGCAAATCTTGTATCCATGTGGCCATTAAGAGACAAGAGAAAATGCACACACCCAGCAGGACAAGAGCTTCTAGTAACTTCTAGTGTATGCCATAGGTTTGGAACAGAAAGAAAATGGCTTCAAGGAGATACAGAGAGGAACATCAGAGTCTGAAAACCAGGAAGTTTTGTGAAGAAAAAGGAAGGGGATTTAATACTGGACATATGCAGGGATGTTTAATACGTGGGTTAGACAGCACAAGCAGTGTTTACTTTCAGAATCCAAGGAACTTCAGAAGTAAAGAGTCCATCCACAGTGTACCATCAGAAGCAAAGGGAGGTAGGCCATGAGCAGGGCTGGAGACAAAGCTCCGCCCTTGGTCTAGGATCCATCCAAGAAGCAGAAGCACAACTATAACCACACACATCTCCACTGTAGTCAAAGAAAGACTGGCAGCCCTAGACAGAGCTTAGATAGGGCTCCTAGGCTGTGGGCAGGAAGGACCATGTGTCTGAATTGATTCAGGTGAGAATCACCAGGGCCATTAAGTACTATTAGTGCCTTCTAGTATGTTAAAACTAAAAAGAAACCTCATTCTTTGAATCAGCTGAAATACTCACTTTACCTGAAAGTAAGTTTTCAAGGCTACAATTTCTAATATATGAAGACACAGAGTACTTAAAGCATGGCTAAAAAGAGGGCAAAGGCTCTCTGTTCACAGGGAGCTGTATGGAGAAGACAAGGGGCAACAACTACAAGTGGACTGGGAGAGATTTCATCTCAAGAGAAGAAATACATCTTTTACAATAAGAACAATCATTCACTGGAACAGCCTCTCCAGGGACATGGTAGAGTCCCCATTGCATAATAATAATAATAAAACAATCATTGCTTCATTTATGCTCTGGTGATTCCCATGCTGAATACTATGATGTACAGTCGGAGGAACAGGGAGGTCAAATCACCCTTTCAAAGAGCAGTAGCAAGGCTGTGTTTCTCTGAGTACCACAGAGATTCCGGAGTCCAAACAGGTCTCAAAGAACCTGAGAATTGTTAAATGAGAGTAATTAAATGCACAAGTAGTTTGGTAGTCCCTACCAAGGGAAAAAAAGACCTTATAGACGCCTTCCAATACCTAGAGGGGCTGACAAGAAAGCTGGAGAGGGGCTTTTCACAAGGGCCTGTAGTGACAGGACAGGGGTTTTGCTTCAGACTAACCCCTGAAGAACAGTGACCTGACCCCAGAAGTAGAACAGTGTTCTGGCCTATGCTGGGCTTTCAGTGTACATTTTTGTCCACACTGTTGTGTATCTTGTGATTTGCCAGATGGCTTTGGGATAAATGGTTGGGGTGTTTTAAATGATTTCCACTGTCATAGTTTAAGAACCACAGGAAACCCCATGAAAACATCTGGGGCTCTGCTTATAACAGAACCAGAGAACGGTTAGTGTTGGAAATGACCTTAGGATCATCCAGTTCCAACCCCCTGCCATGGGCTGGTACGCCTCACACTAGATCATGTCACCTGATAACAGGGCAATAGCCACCATCTATCAGTAGAGAATTTCTGATCTTTTCATTCAGCTGGGGACTGATGACTTCTCGTCTTCTCATCTATTCTGTCTCTATGTTTTATGGAGCAGGAACTATGGACCAGGAAAGATACTCTGGGTGACCTTGTGTGCTATTGAAACTTGTGCTTAGAAAACCAAATCCCAGCTGTACCCTAAGTTATGGCATTGAACTCTGTGGGAAGCTCCATAGTGTGACAGCTACATGGGCAGCCCTGACTTCTTAGTGCTTGTCTTTGAAGCTGCTCTCAGACGGAGTTACATGCATTTTCTTAAGCTGCTGAAATACGTTTTAAAACCAAAAGAAAAACCCAGAAAATCCTGAATGTATCACCCAAGAGAAAAGCTCTTTGGGCATTACAGCTGACTTTTGAATCCACTCTCAACATGACCAGCAGCTGAGAAGGGATAAAGCTTAAGTGATTTCCATTGTTTTAATATTAAGAATGTGCATTTGCTATGACTAAGATTCAAGTTCCTGCAGTGAAACCATTAGCTTATCTTTTACACCAAAGCAGCAACCACAGAAAAGGCCACTGAGACAGACATCCTTGACATGTGGTTTTAGTAAGCGGTGTGCAAGCAACAAAGTCACAGCAGTGATTTAGCACATGGCACAACAGCTGGAATGACACACCACAGCACTTTAACACAGCCCAAGGCCCATCTCAAGCTGGAAGGGTTTATCATCCCAGCACAGAGCCTCGTAGCTAAGAGATACACAGATTTATAGCCACAACACACAGGGACTGCTCAGCACCCCACCTCTCTGAACATCCATTACCACCTTTGTCAGCCATGCCTTCACTTTTGCCTGGTGTGAAGCACTGGTTTTACTTACGGACTCACACAGACTTAAAGCACACTCTGCAAACCTTCCTTCAGTCTGCCAACACTGTGAAAAGTCGGAGCAACGGTCACAAAGCCCGTGTATACAAAGCCTCTGTTTTGCCCTCACTGGCCATAAGCAGAGACTTAAAGCTGTCTAATATGTGGACACATGAGCACAATTGACATCTCTGGTTCAGGCATTAGAACAGGCTGCCCAGGGCAGTGGTGGAATCACCATCTCTGGAAGCGTTCACAAACCATGCAGACGAGGCCCCTAGTGACATGGGTTAGTGGTGGACTTGGGAGCTCCTCCCTGTGAGGGTGCTGAGGCGCTGGCACAGGGTGCCCAGAGAAGCTGTGGCTGCCCCATCCCTGGCAGTGCTCAAGGCCAGGTTGGACACAGGGGCTTGGCGCAAGCTGCTCCGGTGGAAGGGGTCCCTGCCCGTAGCAGCGGTTGGAGCTGGATGAGCTTTAAGGTCCCTTCCAACACAAACCAGCCTGTCACTCTGTTAAGCTTTAGGCCTCTGGCTTCAGTGCACCTCAGGGAATGCAGGAAACAGCGGTTAACAAGAGAGCAGAGCTGTGTACAGCCCCGAACTGTCCTTGCCCTGCTCCCAGCCCTGCCGCTCACTCCTCACCCGCAGGAGCAGCACATGCCAGAACCACAAACCAGCACCCACCGCTCAGACGCCACCTCAGCGGGCAGGACAAAGGAACCAGCACAGCCCCCGGCCCCGTTACCAGCCCAGCCACCAGGCCCGGGCAGCAGCGGGGTGGCTGAGGCCCCGGGCGGAGCTTACACACCGCCGTGGGGCCGAGAGGCGCGCGGGCCTCCAGGGCTGCCCCCGCCGGCCCGCTCCGGAGCGGCGCGGCCGACTCAGACTGCGGCAGCTGAGCCAGCGGGAGCGCTCCCTGAGCAGGCCAGGGCGCCGCTGCCGCGGAGCACGCTGGGAGGTCCAGTCCAGGCGCCTGCCGCTTCCCCGTGGTGTAACGCTTCCACGGACAGTGCCTGCAGCCCTGCCCTGGGCAGCCTGTTCCAATGCCTGAGCACCCTCTGGGGCAGGAATTGTTCCTCAGCTCCATCTAAACCTGCCCTGGGGCAGCTTGAGGCCGGTAACTCTTGTCCCATCCCTTGTTCCCTGGGAGCAGAGCGCAGCCCCTTCCTGCCTCCATCCTCCTGTCAGCACTTGTAGGGGGCAATAAGGTCCCCCCGGAGCCTTCTCTTCTCCAGACTGTACCCCGCCAGGTCCTCAGCCGTTCCCCATCACACCTGGGCTCCAGGCCCTCCTTATCCCACAACTGCAGGTACAGTAAAAAAAGCAAAAGCTTTTCGTTCAACCTCCCATTACAATGTCCATGCCTGATCTGAATGCTCCAGTCTTCCTCTCACCATATGTGGCTGCTCCCTGGGTTTAGAGGAGCTGTTCTGCATTCCAACAGGGCACAGTAAGATAAAGATGATGGTAAAGGAGTGTCCCAAGCTTTTGTCTTCTCCCACTTCACCAAGGTAGCTTGGAACTCGCTTGGGGCTGTAACACTTAAGGACACAAGGAAAAAATCACAACCAGAAGAATGAAGGAAACAAACCACTGAAAACAATGCACAAAGAAAACAAGGAGGAGCATCTTGCATTTGTTGATCTTTCCTAAGGTTCACTGACTGCAGAGTTTCCTGCATGTAGGCTAAGAAATAACATCGCTTTGGTAAATTATCTTAGTCACTCCGTGAAGGGCCTCTGTTCTCAGCTTGTACCTCAAATATATACCACATGAGTCAACTTTGCATGTCCCAGGCATGTATGTATGTGCAGTTTGGGGCTAAGAGTCACCAGGATATTTAAGGAAGTTGCTAAGTATGTACAGTATTTGTTTATACAAGTTTGCCGATGACACCAATCTGTGTGGTTCGGTTGATATGCTGGAGGGAAGGAATGACATCCAGAGGGACCTTGACACGCTTGTGAGGTGGGCTGATGCCAACCTTATGAAGTTCAACCATGACAAGTGCAAGGTCCTGTACCTGGGTCGGAGCAATCCCAGGCACAGCTACAGGTTGGGCAGAGAAGAGATTCAGAGCGGCCCTGCAGAGAAGGACTTGGGGGTGCTGGTCGATGAGAAAATGGACATGAGCCGGCTTCAGTGTGCGCTCGCAGCCCAGAAAGCCAACCGTATCCTGGGCTGCATCAAAAGGAGCGTGACCAGCAGGTCGAAGGAGGTGATCCTGCCCCTCTGCTCTGCTCTTGTGAGACCTCACCTGGAGCATTGTGTGCAGTTCTGGTGTCCTCAACATAAAAAGGACATGGAACTGCTGGAACAAGTCCAGAGGAGGCCACGAGGATGATCAGGGGCTGGAGCACCTCCCGTGTGAAGACAGGCTGAGGAAGTTGGGGCTGTTCAGCCTGGAGTAGAGAAGCTGCATGGAGACCTCATAGCAGGCTTCTAGTATCTGAAGGGAGCCTGTAGGGATGCTGGAGAAGGACTCTTCGTTAGGGACTGTAGTGATAGGACAAGGGGTAACGGGTTAAAACTTAAACAGGGGAAGTTTAGATTGGATATAAGGAAGAAGTTCTTTACTGTAAGGGTGCTGACGGGCTGGCACAGGGTACCCAAGGAAGTTGTGAATGCTCTATCCCTGGCGGTGTCCAAGGCCAGGTTGGACAGAGCCTTTGGCGACATGGTTTAGTGTGAGGTGTCCCTGCCCATGGCAGAAGGGTTGGAACTCGATGATCTTATGGTCTTTTCCAACCCAAACCATTCTATGGTTCCATGACTCTGTACGGTATCCAGACACCAATGTACTACAATAGCGTGTATGTGCTTTGCAACACTGTGACGCTGCTGATACCATACCCATCAACAAGCATTTTGTAACACAATTAAGCAGGAATAACCAATTAAGCTATGAGAGAGGAAATGAAGGCTTGTGGTATAAAGGCAGAAACAGGTTATGGGAAAACATTCACAAGTAGTAAAGTCTTTAAGGTAAAACACAGGATGAGAAGCATGAAAGGTGTCTGATGAGAGCAGAATAAGCAGGAAGGATGCGTGGTGAAACATGAACAAGCCTGGTCCTAAAATGCAATAAATTGTGAGCAGATGAGATTCCTCTCTGTATGAAGGGTATGGCAAAGCTGGCTGCTAGATAAGGACGGTCTTTTCCACTGTACAAAAGGCTTTCATTTCCAAGTTTAATACGTACGATCGCACCTGTCCGCAGGAGTTTTCTAAATTGGACTTTTCTTTAAAGCGTCTTGGTTGTTGTCTCAATAAGCATAAGCTGAAAAAATGGAATTTTCTTCTGCATTTGGGATAGAGGAGACGGGTTGAGAGATTTGGGGTTTTTCAGCCTGGAGAAGGGAAAGCTCTGGGGAGAACTTGGAGCAGAGGAGAAAGAGATCCTTCTGTGATGGGAGCTGTCTGACTTTGCCTTCGGTTTTGTGATACTGGGAATCACCTTGTAAGTTGACTGTTTCTTTCCCAGCAATTACCAAATGAACCTGGGAAGCTAGATCAGATGCAGGTATTCCTAACAAGTCACCTACATTTAGTCAGGCAGTTCCCATCATTTGTGTTGCATCAGAAACACACTATCTTGTTCTTCTAAGAAAATCACTGTGAAAACACTCTTCTCCCTACTGTTCTCCTTAGAGCATCCTTCACCTCTTTGTTCCTGAAGCTATAAATGAGGGGGTTCAGCATGGGAAAAACAAGGGTATAAAACGCAGAGATCACTTTGTCTGTGTTCATCGAGTGGCTGGAGCTGGGCTGTAAGTATGTGAAGAGGAGGGAGCCATAGAATAACCCAACAGCCATCAGGTGGGAGGTGCAGGTGTAGAAGGCTTTGTGCCTGTTGTCTGCCACATGGATCCGGAGGATGGTGCTGAGGATGCAGGTGTAGGAGACAGCGATGGCCAGGAAGGTGCTGGTTTGTATAAAGCCACAGAGAGTGAGGAGCAGAACCTCGCTGATGTATGTGTTGGAGCAGGAGAGCTCCAGCAGCGGGGGAATATCACAGAAGAAATGGTTGATGACATTGGAGCCGCAGAATGACAACGCGAAGGTGAAAGACGTGTGCACCAGCGAAGTCAGACCCCCGCTGAGATAAACCCCAGCTACCAGGGTGGTGCAGACCCTGCGGGACATGACAACAGTGTAGACAAGAGGGTGACATACAGCCACGTAGCGGTCATAGGCCATCGCAGCCAAAAGGAGGCACTCGGCATCAGCAAAGGCAGCGAAGAAAAACATCTGTGTTGCACAGCCAGTGAAAGAAATGGCCTTCTGCTGTGCTAACAGACTCACCAGCATCTTGGGAGCAATGGCAGATGAACAGATAAGGTCTAAGAAAGATAAATTGCTTAGGAAATAGTACATGGGGGTATGAAGGCAGGCACTGAGCTGGAGAAGCATGATGAGGCCAGCATTCCCCACCAAAGTGGTGATGTAGATGAGTAGGAAGAGCCCAAACAAAGGTATCTCCACCTCCAGACGGTCGGTGAAACCCAAGAGAATGAACTCTGTCAGTGTGGTGCAGTTTTCTTCAGGCATCTCATGACCCTGTGTTTGGCTTTGTCAGGGGATCAGTCCTAGTGGGTAGAGCAATGCACAAACAGATTGTATCTTTCAGAAGACAGAAATGTAGGCACCTCAACAAGTATCAGATGGGGAAACCAATGACTTAGATGACGCCCACTGAGAAGAAACTTTAGGAGGACATTCAAAGAGAGCTTTACACACTTTATATCTTAAATTCCCTTCTGTTTATTCCTTTCATATATATATGGATAAGGTGCTGGGACATAGAACTGTGGAATGGTTTGGGTTGGAAGGGACCTTAAAGCTCACCCAGGTCCAAGCCCTGCCATGGGCAGGGACACCTTCCACTAGAGCAGCTTGCTCCAAGCCCCTGTGTCCAGCCTGGCCTTGAACACTGCCAGGGATGGGGCAGCCACAGCTTCTCTGGGCACCCTGTGCCAGCGCCTCAGCACCCTCCCAGGGAAGAGCTTCTGCCTAAGAGCTCAGCTCAGTCTCCCCTTGGGCAGGTTAAAGCTGTTCCCCTTGGCCTGTCCCTACAGGCCCTTGTCCAAAGCCCCTCTCCAGGTTTCCTGCAGCCCCTTCAGGCACTGGAGCTGCTCTAAGGTCTCCCCTTCAGGAGCCTTCTCTTGTCCAGGCTGCCCCAGCCCAGCTCTCTCAGCCTGGCTCCAGAGCAGAGCTGCTCCAGCCCTCACAGCATCTCCGTGGCCTCCTCTGGACTTGCTCCAACAGCTTCACATCCCTCTTGTTTTGTTGCCTCCACAGTTGGACGCAGGACTGCAGGGGGGTCTCATGAGAGACATCTGGTCTAGGTCATGCTTGTCTAGCAAGGTTGGACCAGATGATCCTTGAGTTCCCTTCCAATCTGGTATTCTACAATTCTATGACATAAGACCTCAGATGGGATTTTATTTAAGAGCTAGAGCATAGTGCAGGTATAGAAGAAACTTTGAAAGATACATCACCTGATGTAAAACATCAAGTATAACATTTTGCATACTATAAGGTATATATTTGAGTGTAGCTGCAACACATTTACCTGTGTGACCAGTAGAGCAAGGAGTTCTGGCACAGTTAATAACGATCTTTGAGGTAGCAGTGAAATGGAGCACTGGGAAAAATGGATTGAAATGCTGGAACATAAACAGATTTATTACTTTATTTAGACGAAAAGACGACAATTATTTTGGAGCACAAATCATTGAGTCTAAAATTAATTATTTCCTCTCACTCTGAGACTTCTTACAAGCATTTTGTGGGTTCATTTTCCTGAGGCTGATCAATCCTTAAGCAACCGATGAAAAGAAAGCCATGAGTATTGTTTTTAAGCATCTGAGCACAAATATACTGTTAGATTTTCCAAGCATTATTCCCCACTTTACTTTTTGTCTGAAACCAAGTGAATTTGATTCAGTCCCCTACAAAATGAATTTCTGGTCTTAATTTTACCTCTCCAGAAGTTCATCATTTAACTTAACTTTGCCAAAGTTAAGACACTTCTCTGGTGATGGCAGTATAAGTTCGAGGCAGGGCAGATCTTTCTTGCTCACCTTTACATTTCCAGGAAATACAAGGACTGCAGAAGGACATTTAATAACGGAACTGCTAGCAGGTCCTGTAAATATCAGTGCTAAGTGGATAAAAGCACAGCCAAACCAGAAATGTCTATGTTCCTTAATAACGTGTAATAATCTAAGCTGACTCGTTCAGGATAGGATATTGAATGGTTACAGTAGAGCCTGGGGGTTCAGAAAGGAGGGTTGCACTGATCTCACCTGTATTTGGCTTTGTAAAGCTTGGTCTAGATGCAACATCTTCAGTTCCATCTATAATCGCTGCAGAGGGGTAGGTGGGATGCATCGTATCCTGGCTATGGGCGCATCTGTTGATGAGAAAGGACGCCTGCATGACCAATATCAATTCACTGCCAAAAGTTTTGATGGTTAGTGAGATGAATCGCATTTTAGACAGTTTTCTTTGATCTTTTTTCAAGGTCCTTCATTCTTGATGCATCCTAGAATCTGAATCACTTTATGGGTATGACCTTTTACTCCAGATGATGTCCGGGGTGACTCAGGTACCGTGATTCCTAGACTAAGATGACAAGCTCTGCCGAAATTCAATTGTGTTTTAGTTTTGGTTGAGACCAGTTAAACAGTGACCTTGTAACATTACCACTTATTTTAACATTATCACAGGTAATTTGAGAGATTTCTAGTGAAAGTAAGAAAAAGAACCTTTCTGCCCCAAAAAATACTCCATAGTTATGCACATGTGGCTCTTTCCTCCTATTTCCAGCTGTGGTTCATGTTTGGAAACTGAGGCAGAGAAAGCCTAGAAGCTGCTGAGTGGTCTTTGATGAGGACCTGCAAGAGGCAGCAGATCAAAATTTAGGTGTAAAAATTAAAGATAAACCAAATTCCCCCCTTTTTAAAGATATATTCATATTTATTGCTTTCTTTTGTTATCTCATGATGCCACAAAACTTTTCTGAATCCGAAATTCATCCAAAGCAACTGACTTAGAACAATTCCTACACAACTCCCTGAATGGAAGGAAATTTTATGCATTAGGAAACTTACCTACTAGGGAAATATTTGGTTTATTTTCCTGGATGAAGGAAATGTTTCTTTTGAGGAATGTCACAGATTTTATATCTTCCTTTTGGACACGGGAGACCGCGATGTTCTCTAGGGAAGAGCAGAGCAAACAATTAAAGTGCTGCCGGTGTTTGTCTCAGTGTCGAAATACTCCAGTGGAACGATGTGCTGTAAAGGTGTTGTACACACTCTTGGAAATGCTTCTAGTATTTCTTTTGACTGGAATCCCATACAGAGTATTGGTTTTAAGCTTCAAAACAGCTTTGAAATGAGAATGGACATCTTGGCAAATGGAGTCCAAGACCGTGAAGTCAAGTCATTGTGACCTTGAAGCAACAGCTTTCAGGGAAAAAGACTTCCAAATGCACCTCAAAATGATTGTGACAATTTAGAAAATGGAATTCCAGAGGCCATTAGAACTTCTGGTAACAGAATTGTGATCATATCAACTTAAAGGTGAACATTCATGCTAGCTAAGGTCCCTACATTATACAGAAATTACACACCCAGAGAAAGATTTAGAGCAGTTTAAGTTGTTACTTTACTACTTACATTAAGCAGTAGCTAATCTTATTCATTAACATGAATTTCTTTTCAAATAAAGCTAATCCTTGTTCTTTCCTAGAAGAGCCCCAATACTGACTGTGAATAAAGAATATCAAGCAGCGAGGGAAAAATAAAAAAAGCTTTAAATTCAACCACTCCTCACTAGCAAATGCTTAATTTGACAAATGTGCAGCTGATATGTTTTTCTATGAGGAAACTTGGGCAACTCAACATTTTTATTCTCCAGCTAACAAGCTTTATTTGCATGGCTTGTCTTCTCCTTCCTTCTATCTTGTCCATAGGTGCAGAGGAAGCTCAGGCTGGATATAAGGAAGAAGTACTTTATTTGTGAGGGTGGTGAGGCGCTGGCACAGGGTGCCCAAAGAAGTTGTGAATGCTCCATCCCTGGCATTGTTCAAGGTCAGGCTGGACAGAGCCTTGGGTGGCCTGGTCTAGTGTGAGGTGTCCCTGCCCATGGGCAGGGGTTTGGAACTGGATGATCTTAAGGTCCTTTCCAACCCAAAACATTCTATGATTCTACATATGTCCAGAGGCAAGCACGTAAGGTCTTACAGTTTTATTGCTTCTGAACTTGAGACATTCCTCCCAGTAGTCTCCAGTAACATCTGAATGGGATGAGGATAGCTTTGTATGGCATGAAATTTGTGTTGGGCACAAAGGCTCTGGAGGTCAGAGGAGCCCTCAAAATGCATGAAAACACATCCTAACTAGTTTTAGGCATCTAAAAGTTAGCCGGGTTCTTTTAACTATCTGTTTAGCTAACATTGGCAAGAAATGGACACTTCCAAAGGATGGTTCATCCCATTCTAAAATAATTTCAAGGAAAATGGCATGTTTTGCTTTCTGCAGGTCTCTGCCTCCCTGCACTGACTGCAAAATAAGCCCCAACGGTTAGGTCAGGCTTGCTTGGTTGAATTTTATGCTGCTGAAATTACACCAAACAGATTCTCTCTTCCTATCCCCATACCCTGTCCTCCAGCACTTACACAGAACACAGGCAGAAGCTCTGGGGTAAAGAGTTCAGAGATGACATCCCTGAGGCAAGACACTACATCTTGACCAAACCAATCACATGGGAGGAAAGCAAAGCACCACGGCAGAACCGATCTTTAACTTTCCTATTTCAAACTGTCTTTGAAGAGATGGGAAAGCTCCTCAGAGGCCTGCAGTAGGCAGCGATGGATATGTTTAGACCTTCCAAATCTCTGGGTAGAGGCTAAACCATGACACAGGAAAGGGATGAAATGGATGCTCTGGTTTGGGGGTAAATGATGTGGGAAAGGCAGTCCAGAATCACAGAATCCCAAGGGTTGGAAGGGACCTAAAAAGATCATCTAGTCCAACCCCCCTGCAAGAGCAGGGTAACCTACAGTACATCACACAGGAACTTGTCCAGGCGGGCCTTGAATATCTCCAGTGTAGGAGACTCCACAACCCCCCTGGGCAACCTGTTCCAGTGCTCTGTCACTCTTACAGTAAAGAAGTTCTTCCTGATGTTAACGTGGAACTTCCTATGCTCCAGTTTACACCCATTACCCCTTGTCCTATCACTGGATATCACTGAAAAAAGCCTAGCTCCATCATCCTGACACCCACCCTTTACATATTTGTAAACATTGATGAGGTCACCCCTCAGTCTCCTCTTCTCCAAGCTAAAGAGACCCAGCTCCCTCAGCCTCTCCTCATAAGGGAGATGCTCCACTCCCTTCATCATCTTTGTGGCTCTGCGCTGGACTCCTTCAAGCAATTCCCTGTCCTTCTTGAACAGAGGGGCCCAGAACTGGACGCAATATTCCAGATGCGGCCTCACCAAGGCTGAGTAGAGGGGGAGGAGAACCTCTCTTGACCTACTAACCACTCCCTTTCTAATGCACCCTAAGATGCCATTTGCCTTCTTGGCCGCAAGAGCACATTGCTGCCTCATGGTCATCCTCCTATCCACCAGGACCCCCAGGTCCCTTTCCCCTTCACTACTTTCCAGCAGGTCAACCCCCAACCTGTACTGGTACATGGGGTTGTTCTTCCCCAGATGCAAGACTCTACACTTGCCCTTGTTAAATTTCATCAAGTTTCTCCCCGCCCAACTCTCCAGCCTGTCCAGGTCTCGCTGAATGGCAGCACAGCCTTCTGGTGTGTCAGCCACTCCTCCCAGTTTTGTGTCATCAGCAAACTTGCTGAGGGTGCACTCAGTTCCCTCATCCAGGTCATTGATGAAAATATTGAACAGCACCGGTCCCAGCACCGACCCCTGAGGGACTCCACTAGTCACAGACCTCCAGCTAGATTCTGCGCCATTGACCACAACTCTCTGCCTTCTTCCTTTCAACCAGTTCTCGATCCACCTCACTACTTGATCGTCAAGCCCACACTTCTTTAGCTTATCTATGAGGATGCTGTGGGAGACAGTATCAAATGCCTTACTGAAATCAAGAAAAACTACATCTACCGCTCTACCATCATCCCTCCACCTAGTCACTTCCTCATAGAAGGCTATAAGGTTGGTCATACATGACTTCCCCCTCATAAAACCATGTTGGCTGTTCTTAATGACCCCCTCATCCTTGATATGCCTAGTGATGGAGTCAAGAATAAGTTGTTCCATCACCTTTCCAGGGATGGAGGTCAGGCTGACCGGTCTATAATTACCCGGGTCCTCCTTCTTGCCCTTCTTATAGATTGGTGTGACCTTTGCCATCCGCCAATCCTCAGGCACCTCTCCCATTTCCCACGACTTACCAAAGATGATGGAAAGTGGCCTAGCAATGACCTCCGCCAGCTCCCTCAGCACCCGTGGGTGCATTCCATCCGGACCCATCGATTTACAGATGTCCAGTTTGCATAGCTGATCCCTAACCCAATCCTCATCTACCAAAGCAAACTCCTCCTTTGTCCTGACTCCTTCTGGGGCTATAGAAATCAAGGGCCCTCGGGGAGAGTCTGCAGGAGTAAAGACAGAGGCAAAGAAGGCATTCAGCACCTCTGCCTTCTTTATATCCTCTGTCTCCAGGGTACCCACTTCGTTCAGCAGTGGGCCTATATTGCCTCTTGTGTTAGTTTTATTTGCTATGTATTTGAAGAAGCCCTTTCTATTGTCTTTAACCCGACTAGCAAGATTGAGTTCCAAGGAGGCCTTAGCTGTCCTAATTGCCTCCCTACATCCTCTAACAACTGTCCGATATTCCTCCCAAGCGGCCGGCCCCTCCTTCCATAATCCATAGATTCTCCTTTTCCACTTGAGTTTGCCCAACAGCTCCTTGTTTAACCACGCCGATCTCCTAGATCCCTTACTTGACTTCCTACTCATTGGGACGCTCCGATCCTGAGCTTGGAAGAAGCGGTCCTTGAATGCTAACCAACTATCTTGAGCCCCTTTACCGCCTAGTACCCTTTCCCATGAGACTTCCCTTAGCAGTTGACTGAAGAGGCCAAAGTTGGCCCTTCGGAAATCCAGAACTGTGGCTTTGCTAGGTATTCTATTCCTCCCACACAGGATCCTGAACTCCACCATCTCATGGTCACTGCAGCCAAGGCTGCCATTGACCGTCACCACTTTGACCAAACCCTCCTTGTTGGCGAGTACTAAATCTAGCAGCGCTGCTCTCCTAGTTGGTACGTCCACCATTTGCATTAAGAAATTATCATCAATGCACTCGAGGAACTTCCTAGACTGTGAATGACTGGCTGTGTGAGTCTTCCAGCAAATATCGGGGTAGTTAAAGTCCCCCACGACGACTAAGGCATGTAGTCGCGAGGCTACTTCCAGTTGCCTGTAGAAAGCCTCATCAACTCCTTCATCCTGATCAGGAAGTCTGTAATAGACCCCCAACAACTGTATCACCCATGCCAGTCTGCCCCTTGATTCGTACCCACAGACATTCCACTTGCTCCTCATCCGACCCCGGACAGAACTCAATACATTCTAGTTGCTCTCTCACGTAAAGAGCAACTCCACCACCTCGCTTCGCTGACCTATCTTTCCTAAAAAGGACATAGCCATCCATGACCACATTCCAGTCATGTGAACTGTCCCACCATGTCTCTGTAATTGCCACTAGATCATAACCTTTAGCCCGCACACAGACTTAATAGGGGGAAATTATCATGTTTGGGTTGTTATTCATGCCTCTGCTCTATCATTTGATATTGGTAATACGGTGTTCATCAGTCTACTTAAACAATTAAAAGTTACTCCTCTAAGCTTAAACTTCTACAGCTCTAGTAATCAACATACAGAAATAAACATTCAAATTTTAGGAAGAATCCAGAGCTCAAACATCTCTATATAGGCTGTGGACACTGCTTATCTGAGCTTAGGAGAGGACTTTGTGTCTCTCTTCTGGTGCGGTTGTGCTTTTCAGCAGAGCTGGTTAGCCCAGGGCCCCGGGCAGTGCCAGTGCTGTGGGACAGCACAAAGCAGGCCTGCAGGAGCCACAGAGCCCACGTGGATCTGAGGAGAAAACAGCCGTCCAAGCACCAGAGGGGGATACACTGAGGAAGAGCCTCCTTCACCTGCATCGGGGTTTGTCACCATGGACAAGGAGTGCCTGTGGCCTTCTGATTTAGACACGCCCCCCCCCCCTCCCCTTTCCAGCCTGGATAATGAAGCAGCAGGACCAGAAGCAGGACCAGCTTCCAAGCTCCTGAAGAAAGATGCTGCCTGTCAGACCAACATCACCACACAAGGCAGGGGCCATGCCCACAATGAGGACAGGAGCTGGTCCTGTGCTACAGCGCCTGTCAGCAATGGAAGGCAGGAGCTGAACCAGAAGATCCACAGTAAACTCTGGATCCACATAGCAAGAAAATGCCTGGAGATAAAGCACCGAATGCTCCCCGTGGCAGTGCAGAGGTCCACAGGCATGTTGCGGTCCTCAGTGCCCAGAATGAGGCAGGCTGCGGCTGGGTACCTGCGGCCACGCAAGGGCTCTGCCCATGTGGCAAAAGCAAAGCAGCTCAGACAGAAGGAATGGGTCATGCAGCAGCAGGTTCTGGCATCCCTCACCTGTACTGCGGTCCCTATGACACCGTGCTCCTGCCTGGATTGTATCTCCTCCTCCCCCCAAGTTCCAGGGGAGGAGATCAGGCAGGCATTCCTGGAGGCCAGGACCCTGCCCAGCACATCCTGCAGCTCTGGGAATGAAATGGGCACAGACACCAAGGGTGCGCCAAGGACACCCTGTAGCATGGTGAAGGACTCGGCAGGGCCAGCACCCACCCTTGTGTCCCCAAGCCTTGTCCCAGCGTTCTCTGCTATGGACACCAAGCCAGAGAAGGCACAGGGAGCACACATGTGCTCAGCCCATGAAGGCTTCATGGCACGAGCAAGAGTAGCCCCACAGAGCCATTGTGGCTGCTGCAAGAAACAAACTAAACCTGCTGATGGCAGCTTCTCAAGTGGGATAGCCCCTCGGGAGAGCACCACGAGCAGCACCAGCAGGGAAGGGAATGCAGCATCCAAGCCCTGGTCGAGTGAACCAAGCCAGGACAAGCAGAAGTGGCGGTACTCAAGGAGGCAGAGCCCTGGCAGCTCTGAGAGCTCCCTAAGCTGTGGGACATGGTCCCAGGCCACCTCCAGGAGCACAGACAGGCAAAGCAGATGGACTCCTGATGGCCTCTCAAAGGGAAGCCCACCCGAGATGGCTCCAACTTCAAGCCCCTGCTGCACACAGGGGATCCCCAGCCAGCACAGCCCATCCTCGCAGCAGCACTGCAGTTCCGCTGTCACCAGGAACGTGAGCTCATGCCAGCCATGCCCAGCCCAGGATGCCCAGGACACTGCAGCAGCATCGACCCTGCGTGCGGTGATGGAGAAGATTCGGCAGCGGCGAAGGAAGTTGTCCTCATCCCCGGAGAGGTCTCCCACTGAATGCAGCTAACATGGTGCGGAGAGGAAGGACCAATCTTCCCAGGGCTCCTGTTCTCCATGAGCCCTCTGTTCTTGTAAATAAACACGTTGATGGTTCTCCAAAGATGTATGCAAGTAGACTAAGCCCTGCTGCAGGGGCAGGGATGTGAAAAGGAAGGTGGGCTCAGGGACACAGAGGAAGCTGTGCTGTCCCAGCAGGAGGACCTGGCCAAGAGGAGAAGCCTGGGCAAGGTGGGTTCTGCTCCTAGAGCTCCTTCTCAGCCCTGCCCTGCCCAGCCCCTTCTGCCACCCTGCAGGGCAGGTCCTCTGGCTCAACTTCACTTGTTCTCCAAGCCTTCCCTGAGAGCAGCTCCCTGCAGCCCCATCCCAGGCACCTTTGGGGACCACAGGGCTCTCTGAGTGCCTGTAGCTGCCTCTCAGGGGCAGCTCCACAGCAGTTTGCCCAGACACAAGCTCATTGACCAGACAAGATGATGCCAGTGTCCAGCTGCAGGGCCGAGGTCCTCGATACCTACAGCACGTCTCTTGAGCCAGTTGCTGTACTGACATGTCTATGCTGTGCCCCACATCCTCAAGATCTCCTGCTAAAATGCATACATCATGGACCACTCCAGCTGTGCCGCTGTGCTCATCACCTCAACCAAGCTCCTCATTATCATCTCCTACACCTGCATCACAGTTGCCATCCACAGGATCTATGTCCAAAGGCAGGCAAAAAGCCTTCTCCACCTCTGCTTCCCACCTAATTCCTGCAGCCATATTTTATGGAACAGGCTTCTTCATGTACACACAGTTCACAATTCTCTATGGAGCACAAGAATAATTGCTTACTTTTATGCTCTGGTGATTCCCATGCTGAATACTATGATGTACAGTCTGAGGAACAGGGAGGTCAAACCACCCCTTCAAAGAGCAGTAGCAAGGCTGTATTTCTCTGAGTACAACAGTACTCCGAGAGGAGTCTTAAAGCTGTCTAATATGTGGACACATGAGCACAACTGACATCTCTGGTTCAGGCATTAGAACAGGCTGCCCAGGGCACTTGGCAGTGTTGGGGAACAGTTGGACTTGATTTCCTTAAAGGTCTTTTCCAACCTGGTTGATTCTATGATTATGGGACTTGACTCACACCCTGGCAGACTGATTTTGAGATACATGGTGCAAACTATGGCCCGATTGTGCTTGCTGTTGCAGTTGGATTCTTGGCATGCTGGTTCATGCATAGGATAGCCCACAGGATGTAGATATATGAGACCAGAGTGACCACAAAGGCTCTGCCCCCAGTGGCTCCAGCAACTGTGAGAATTACCAGTTCCCTACTGTAAGGAGATGAGCAGGAGAGGGCCAGCATGGGAGGGGTATCACAGTAATATTGTCCAACTTCATCAGAAAGACAAAAAGAGAGTATAAACATCAAAGATGTGCGCAACAGGGAGTTTAACAGCCCTGCTACCCAGATGCCAGCGGCTAGGTGAGCACACAGCTTTGTACTCATGATATTCATGTACTGCAGTGGATGGCATATTACAACGTTCCAGTCATATGCCATCACAGCCAAGAGGAAAATCTCTGTGCCTACGACATCAATGAGGAAAAAGAGCTGGATCATGCAGCCATGGAATGAAATCACCTTGTTCTCAAGCCTCGGGAACGTGGAGGTGAGGGGTGCTCTCAAGAGACTCCTAAAAAAGTTCTAGTTTCCTTTAGACATCAGACTGGCAATGAGAGTGTCATAATCAAAACAAACTTGGACATCCTTCAGTTTCAGTCCCCTTTTGGTTGCTGACCATTGAAACTAAAATATGACAGCAATCATGAGGACCCAAGTGCTTGTACATGTTGTTGCTACAAGATACAGTGAACCACTTCTTTCTTTCTCCTCTGTCAGGATGTAGCTATACTGTCTGATTTTACCCTTAAACTCACTAATTATACTCAAAGCCGTACTTGCAGTCCTGCCCCACGTGCCACCCCCTGCTTTAAAGACTTGCTGCTCTTTGTGTCACTCCATAAGGAACTGTATTTTTAAGACTGAGAAGCACCCCTCACATTTTTTAGTTCTTCTGCTAGACCTTCAGGAGGGAATGATGGGGCAAAGAGGAGATCCAAGTCCTCATGGATGCTTGCTAAGAATAAATCTGGGCTAATGCGTTTGAAACCAGGAACATCTCCAATTGGCAGTGCAGAAGCCATGTTTAACATTACGAATGAGCAGTGCTGGTTTAAGGTCAAATAAATGAATGCTACATATGTGCATTCCCCACATAAGGTTCAGCAATCACACACAGCTCAATGCAATCAATTCTAGGCAACATCTTTATAGGACCCTTTGCTGACACAGAAAACCCATCTATTCTTAAGAGACAAACAAAGAAATTTGCAAGTCCCAGCTGTGGATTTGAGTAGAAAACGTCGTCTAAGGTGATGGGTCACCACATACAAATACTTATTTGTGGAGAAGTGGCTAACAGAGAAAGGTCACGTTCCCATCAACAAGCTGAAATAGAACATTTGTTTAGAGAATGGTACAGACTTATTAGCACCAGATAATGAGGAACTGAGGGACATCATGAGGGAAGCGCCATGCTCTGGCCAATTAAAGACAAGGACACTAACTAATAAACAAGATAAGCACATAAAAATAGAGGATAGAAAAGTACACAGTTTAACCACAAAAATAATGAGCTTACGCAATGCCTTACTTATGCCAGAACCAATCAAGCGCCTAGTATTTGCATATTCATGTATTATTGTTGCTATATTAACCAGAGGTAGAAGCCCAATAAAAGAATCACGCTTATGGATCACAATGGTCGCGTCTTGATTCCTCTCTGCTGCGACACTTATTCATTAACAGAACCAATGCTAGACCACACCACACCAGCTGAAGCCCTTAGGAGCAGCAGAGAAAAAAAGAGCTTTTTTCCCAAAGTGCTCATGGGGAAGCTCTTCCTATGTGCCACACTTGGGAAAAGTTACCTTAGGAGATAAATGTTTCACCCTTTGATAATGAAGATTGTCAAAGAGAGAGAAGTAAATGAGTTGACCATTTCTTGTTAGATCCGCAAAATTAGGGACATGAATCTTAGCGGTGTAGGAAAAGTGGTTCAGACACACCTGTGACACAATGTTCATCTTAGAAAAGAGATTTAGGAGGGCAAATAGTCCCTAGCTTGATGTCAAACACACTGAATCAACATCAACAAACAGTGGACATAACTTACCGTAAGGAGCTGTCAAATTAACAGCACCGAGGTGGAAAGCCAGATTTCATCCATGATTAGGAGGGCACCAGAGGTGCTAGAAATGGGCAGACTTCAGAGATGGTTGAAGGGGAAGCACTGGCCACCCCTGGGGAGCAGACCTTCATGAGGACAGCAGTTCCGAAGTTCCAGAAACACCATGGGTCTAGTTTACCTGGGTATCAGGAATAGCAAAATCATAGAATAGTTTGGGTCGGAAGGGACCTTAAAAGTCATCGTCCCTAGATAAGGTGTGAATGTGGCAAAACTGGAATGAACATGGGGAAGTGATCAGAGTGGGTCATTTATCTGGGAGGAGACAAAGGTGGTGAAAGTGAGGTATCATGGCTGATGAGGGAAGAGCAAGAAAAGATGCATTAAAAGGGGCCAGGGGCCACTGAGCAGGCTGCTGGTCAGTTTATCTGGCCAAGTTCCATGCTTGACCACCACAGCTGTCCCATCCTGCTATTGAATTGTATTCACAATGGTGAGCTATGCATTTTGACTACTTCTGCCAACATCTGCGGTTTAGAGCTTAGAAATTCATTGGGGAAGAGATGCAACCACATGCCAGGTATGAGCAGTGCAATTATTTCACCACAGTAAGCTGAGACATCAGGCTGAATGAAAATCTTGTATCCGTGTGGCCATTCAGAGACAAGAGAAATTGCACACACCCAGCAGGATGACAACTTCTCATAGCTTCTAGTGTATGCCATAGGTTGGGAACAGAAAGAAAATAGCTTCAAGGAGATACAGAGAAGAACATCAGAGTCCAGTCTGAAAACCAGGAAGTTTTGTGAAGAAAAAGGAAGGGGATTTAATACTGGACATATGCAGGGATATTTAATACGTGGGTTAGACAGCACAAGCACTGTTTACTTTCAGAATCCAAGGAACTTTAGAAGTAAAGAGTCCATCCACAGTGTACCATCAGAAGCAAAAGGAGGTAGGCCATGAGCAGGGCTGGAGATAAAGCTCTGCACTGGGTCTAGGATCCATCCAAGAAGCAGAAGCACAACTATAACCACACACATCTCCACTGTAGTCAAAGAAAGACTGGCAGCCCTAGACCGAACTTAAACAGGGCTCCTGGGCCATGGGCAGTACCATGTGTGTGAAGTGGTCCAGGTGAGAATCATCAGGGCCATTAAGTACTATTAGTGTCTTCTAGTATGTTAAAACTAAAAAGAAACCTCATTCTTTGAATCAGCTGAAATACTCACTTTACCTGAAAGTAAGTTTTCAAGGCTACAGTTTCTATTATATGAAGACACAGAGTACTTAAAGCATGGATAAAAGAGGGCAAAGGCTCTTTGTTCACAAGCAGCCATACAGAGAAGACAAGGGGCAACAACTACAAGTGGACTGGGAGAGATTTCATCTCAAGAGAAGAAATACATCTTTTACAATAAGAACAATCATTCACTGGAACAGCCTCTCCAGGGACATGGTAGAGTCCCCATTGCCTGAGGATTTCAAGATGCAATTGGACAGGGTGCTAGATAATCTCATCTAGTTTCCCTTTCCTACAAAAAGATGATCTTTTTAGGTCACTTCCAACCTGGGCTATTGTATGATGATTCTGTGAAGAGCCTCTAAGTAATAAACACTATTCCGTGCGTGTGTGCGTACGCATGTGCAGTCCAAGGTGAATGACAGTTACATGTTAATGTTTAATCTTCCTGTTCTTGGTGTTTGTGTTGGCTCTACAGTTTGTTTTGTGTCTAAACAGCTCACCTTGGTTGGAACTAGATGAGCTTTAAGATCAATTCCAACCCAAATCATTCTGATACAGCATGATTCTATGATCCCTCATACTGTATGTTCCTAAGGATTTAAGAGAATAAAAAAGACTCTCTGTTTTATTCATTCAGAGGGGTACCTTTACAGAATTCCAGGCATCCTGCTGCAAAAGAGCACGTCAGAGAAGACTTTATGTACAGAGATGTGAATGAGCAACTGCAGGGAAAGGCTGGCAGTTCTCCTGAAGCAGCAGGATAAAAATGATCACCAAACAGAGCTTGCCAACAATTTTGTGCCTGTTTGAGCTGGCTGTTCAACGATAGAGCTGTCTGTGCTCCCATCCTCCCATTGCAACAGGGCAGCCCCACTTCCAGGAATATGAGAGTAGCTCTGCGGTGAGACATGGGTCAGCCCATGGGTATTGATTTCTGACAGCAGCCAAAAGTAGATGTTCAGAGAAAGAGTATCAGACACTGGATGAGTGTATTAAGACCCTTCCTTGTGAAGGTTTTTCCAGCTCTGGCAAAGAAAATCGCAGCTGGCTGACAGAGCTGCCTCTTTCTAGTGTTACTGGGCACGAGATAAAAAAGAACATCTTGGTTTTGAGGGACACTTGTGGATAAGCACCCAGCCCCAGGAGGGGGTTACCGCTGATGACCTCTCCTCAGAGACAAGCACACCTCTTCATCCTGGCTTGAGCAAAGTCCTGAGCTTATTTTTGTCTTTTTCCCGCCTACAAACCTGTTAGAACCCTCATCCTTCAAATTGCTTCGAATCAAAAGATGTAAAGTTCAGAGCTTGTGCTATCTACTAATGCAAATAATGGAAGGAGAGGATTTTCAGAAGTAGGTAAGTGATCTAGAAGCACAGATCTCAAGTCCATAGAACTTTTCATGTCTTGGATGATGCCTCTACATGCCTCTTTGTCCTAGATACTCCAAAGTATTTTAAAACTAAACCCTATATAAAATCCTACGCTACCTATTTATACAATTTATACTGAATTTCCCTTCTCCCTCCCAGAGGCCTGCAGTTTTCAGATCCTGAAGGATGTTGTTTCATGCAGTATGATATTCATCAGAAACATTACCATGACTGGTCTACTGAAGGCAAAATGTCATTGTTCTTTGCCTAAGCAGTGTAGTTACGTATATTATACATGCCTGAACAGAATCAGAAGTTCAGTGTAGCTTTTTATGCTGGCACAGCCTTTAAAATGGTTGTGTTTGTATCTGCTTATACGAAAGGCTTCTCTCAAGTTCTACATCCATTTTAGGCAGGATGCTGGACTTCACGTTATTCAGGTTCTTGCTGTTGACGTCAGAACTGACAGAGTCCGCCTAGTCTAGCAAGATCGTGTCTTGAATAAGAATTGGATTAATCTCATTAGACATTAGGGATCAGGCCC
The DNA here is from genome assembly GCF_037157495.1 of Lathamus discolor. NCBI lineage: Eukaryota > Metazoa > Chordata > Aves > Psittaciformes > Psittacidae > Lathamus > Lathamus discolor. Next base: position 96,298 of record NW_027069391.1, on the reverse strand, counting down.
ATCTCTCTGGAATTGAGGTGTTTCCATGTGAGCCGTTGCCACATTTGCACAGGTGCCAGTGAAAAGCTGCTTGATACTAGTCTTTTGCAGCTTTTATCCTACATGCTGGTCCCATACAGATGTCTTGGATATCAACAGTACCTGAATTGACAAGAGGCACCAATGCTTTGGTACCTTAATCCTTCCTGTCGGGACAGGAGGGACGTGCCTGCTGTGACTGCCCAGGAGATAGGTGCTGAGCAGTCTGGGCTCCCTGGGCTGCAGTGCAGACAAGTTATGTGATTGTATGGACTGGGGTGATAACTAAGCTATCTCTCCTACCTGAGACAGTAACTTTGGGCTGAAGCAGACTGCCTCCTTGAATTGAGCTTTTTAGGATTATTTCATAACCTCCCTTCCAGAACAGTTTCAGTTTTGGAAAGATGCTTCCTTTTGCAATACATTCCCTTGACAGCATTATTGCTCATTCAGGCTGTGAGACTCTACTTAGTCTTAAAAACACAGGATAGGATTCGGTTTCAGCTTAAGGTGTCAGATTTAGACACCTACATATAAGCATTGATTTGTAAGCCATACATCTAAATCTCTGTCATGACTGAGGAATAAATCAGGTGCCAAGGTTAACTCCAGAAGGCTACTCAGGTTCTCAGAAACAGCTGAGAAGTTGAGATGAAGTTACCACCAACTAGCTGGTGATCTGAATCACCCTTTAGAGTCCATTGACTGTATCAACTAGGCATCCAAGTAATTTGTTCAGCTGTAACAGTCGGGTACCACTTGAGACATCCTGGTGTGACCTGTCATTTGTCCAATTTTGATTCCAGAGGAGCACAAGCCCTGCAACATCCCTGCATCAAATGTGACGGCTGCCTTCGGATGTCCCAGATACCGTGCAGCATATCGAGTGACATTTAAGAGTGTCTTCCACAGCATTACTAATGTAGGCCATCTGCTACTCGCCTTTTACTTCACGAAGATTTAGGATCCAACAAATGTGACCATGTATTACTGAGAAACTTTCATGTAAAGCCTTAAAACATCTTAGAAAGTACAGTGTAAAGACAGAATATGAGCATTGGAAGCTCTAGTGATGAGAATGCCATAAGATCCTAAATCCACATTAAAGTGGCTGGACATATTTAGTTTGCTAGATATGGTCTGTATGCTGAATTTTGGCTTTATTGCAGGAAAAGGGTACAGCTGTACGGATATTTGTCCAAAAGAGGAGATGCGTGTCATGATGAGACTCTCTGAAGGATTGTTTCACTCTAGAAGTCTGTTCCATGTTTCTTCCCATGTTAAGAAAGGACATTAAGAACTGGGATTTTAACACATAATTTTTTGACCTAACATTGAATTTTGATTTCTAAACAGGACCTGCCCAGGAGCCAGCAGCTCCGCTGACGCGAGCAGGGACTCACAGGGGGCAGAGCCAGGAGCAGCAGCACCAGCCCTGAGTGGTTAAAAACCTGCCCCAGGGAGCACGGCCAACGGAGCGGGTCGAGGCAGTTCGCGCGGGCAGGCGAGCGGGATGGTGAGCATCCGTCGTATGGGCAGGGCCCGCTCTGGGAGCTCTGCTCTGGCTGCCCCGGCGGTGGCCAGCGTAGGCACCCAGACAGAGAGGATGACAGAGAAGGCTGCAATGCAGAGCTTGGAGTGTAGTGAGTGCCTGCACTGGTCTGGTGAGGGAAAGGTGCACAATGGGCAGGGATGCACTCGGTGCTCCCTGGTGGGGGTCCTCCTGCAGCAGGTGGCTGAGCTGCGAGATGCTCTTAATAGGCTGCAAGATGTCAGGGTAGCTGAGAGGAGGCAGGGCTGCTTGCTCCAGCCCCAAACCGTGCAGGGGCTTCAAGCTTCCCCTTCAGCTTATGAAGGAAAGAAGGAGGCCGTTAACCCGGGAAGCTGGGAATTAATGGAAAAAAAAAAAAAAAAAACAACAACAAAAGAAGGACGAAAAGGACAATTAAAAGCAAACGGCTTCCTCCTAAATCTGTTGTCCCCACGCAGAACCGTTTTGCTGTCTTGCAGAAGGCTAATGAGGAAACGCACTTGCACCAGAAACAGCCGGCTGATGCACAGGTAAAGATCTCTGGTGGCACTGCCAAGAAAAAGCAGCGGGTTGTAGTAGTAGGGGACTCTGCTTTAAAAGGGACAGAAGCACTCCTCTGTCGGCCTGACCCCGTCTCGAGGGAGGTGTGCTGCCTATCAGGAGCACGGATCAGGGATGTTACAGAGAGGCTGCCTGCTCTAGTAAGTCCCACGGACTATTACCCACTCCTAGTGACACATGTGGCTGCTAGGGATATAGATAGTAGTGGACTGGGGACCATAAAGAAAGACTACAGAGCACTGGCAGAGGTGGTTAGGGGCTCTGGAGCTCAGATAGTCTTTTAGTCAACTCTCCAGGACACAGGGGAGGACCTAAGAAAAGCTAGGAGGGGTAGCCAGGTTAATAAAAGGTTAAAAGGGTGGTGTCCTAGTCAGGGGTTTGGGTGTCTTGAACACAGGACTGATGTTTTTAGGCCAGGCCTACTGGGAGCTGGTGGAGCTGGTCTGATCATAAAGAAGGGGAAGAGCACTGTCCCCAGGACAGTGAGAAGAGTGTGTAGCAAGCTCACTGCCCTGGACTTCAAAAGAGCAGACTTTGGCCTCTTCAGGAGCCTGCTTAGTAAGGTTCCATGGGATACAGCCCTGGAGGGCAGGGGGGCCCAAGACTCTTGGTTGATATTCAAGGATCACCTGCTACAAGCTCAGGAGTGCTGCATCCCAACTAGAAGGAAGTGCAGCAGGAGGGCCAGGAGACCTCCCTGGATGGATAAGGAGCTGCTGAGGAAAATTCAAATGAAAAAAGAGGATTATAAAAAGTGGAAGCAAGGAAAGGCGGCCTGGGAAGAGTACAGGGATGTTGTCCGGGAAGCTAGGGACCAGGTTAGGAGGGCTAAGGCCCAGTTAGAATTAAACTTGGCTAGGGATGTTAAGGATAACAGGAAGGGATTCTACAGGTACGTAGCAAATAAAAACCAGACTAGGGACAACATAGGCCCCCTGAGGAAGCTCTCGGGAGAACTGGCTACACAGGATTTGGAGAAGGCTGAGGTTCTGAATGACTTCTTTGCGTCGGTCTTCACTGGCAAAGGCTCTGACCTCTGACAGCACCACCCAAGTGTGTTCAAGGCTAGGTTGGACGAAGCCTTGGGTGGGATGGTTTAGTGTGAGGTGTCCCTGCCCGTGGTGGGGGGGGTTGGAACTAGATGATCTTGAGGTCCTTTCCAAACCTAACTATTCTATGATTCTATGATTCTATAAAACTTTCTCAACACATTTGTTGGAGTCGCGGGAGACAAGCCTCATGCTCTCATGGTCAGCAAGCCTCGTTTATTTAGCAAGACACATCCACTTTTATAGCTTGCAGGGTTAGTTACATTGTCTGATAAGATACAGCAAAATCATTGGTCAGCCTGTGTCGACGCAGGGGTCTCCAGGCAACTGCGACCACCTCTTGTTTCAACATGTTCCGACATGTCCCAGCTTGCCCAAGCAAGACCATTGTGCTATTCCAGCAAGATACCGTTGCGCTATCTCAGCAAGATGCATATCCTGTTTCTTAAGCAAATCCGGGTAAACATTAACCACGAGATTGCTGTGCCCTGGAGGCCTACATTTCCACCAGCTGCACGGTATCATGCCCTTTGTTACTTAGCCATTCAGTTGTTAAGCTCTCTAAACTTCCCCCGTTTTCTTTAACAGCAAGCATAGCCATTTTATGATTAAAAGCGTTCGATATCATTTTCTGTAAACACTGCATAATACACGGCAAAAGCAATACTGCTAATAATATTACAACCACCACCAAAACAATTTTTTCTATTAAGGTAACAAGCCAGGGAGATAGCCCGAAAGACGCCAGCCAGTTGGTAAAGGGATCACTTGTTTCTTGTAACTTTCGCATATTGTTTCTCAACTGTGCCAATTGTTTGTGAATGGAGTTAGAATGGTCCGAGAGATTCATGCAGCACATACCTTCAAACTCATCACACCCATGACCTTGTGCGAGGAGTAAAAAATCTATGGCGGCTCGATTTTGGAGAACTGCATGCCGGACTCCTTCTAAGTCCATGGCTAGATTTGACAATATGTTTGTTGTAATGTTTATTTGTTTTCCTGTCCAACAAGCTAATTTTCTTGAGTGAGAGCTTGAGCAGATGCTATACCCGGAGCAAAAATACTGGCTAAAATAACTTCAGGAGGATCCCAGAGCGTAACAATATCGGAGCACTCTGGGCCCAGCTGTGTGGTAGCTCTTTTACGGCGTATATGAGTCTTATTGGCTTTAAGAACTGTCATTATGTCGGGTGCAAACATTGTTAGCTGGCCTATATAGCAGGGTCCTCCCTCCGGGCTTCTAGGGATTCCCTGCCACGCCCTATCACCACAGATCAAGAAATATCCATCAGGTAAATAGCCTGTGTTGGACGTTACAATGGTTTTATGTGTGATGTTTTTGCAATAAGCGGTCTCATTATAGGGCCTATTTGAGGAAACATTTACTGAGTTATGTGGAAGCCCAAAAGGGTCCTTCCAAGAGTCAAAGTGAAAACAATATTGTGCAGGCGCAGAACCTAGCAGATTAAATTCTTGGATTTCAGAGACATTTTTTCTTATATTGAGCTGAAAGGTAAAATTGGCTGGGACGCCTATCAAACAGGTTCTAAAGGGGTCAGAAGCTTTAGCAAGAGCAAGGCATAAACTACTTTGGTTAACTTTTTCAGCCCAAGTGACCCACATGTTTTTTCGTTCCTCTATTTTGTTTAGAGTGTCCCAAGCTCCTGTATTGAGGCCGAAAACGGCGACAAGTACGATCCCAATCTTCAGGTTTAACTTGCCACAAAAGTGGAATACCCACATCTTTACCGCACTTAATCTCTAGAGGCACTGTGGCTAGTGCGGTTTGAATCTGGGAGAGAATCTCCTGAACCCGATATTTCAAATATCGTTGTTCCAGATCTTCCCGGTTCTCAACTAATGGATACGTTAATGGGAGATTTACGGAAGGAGTTATACCTGCTTCCGCCAACAGTGCTCTATAAGGATTATAATTATGATGGGGATTCCAGGTACAGTTTACACAAGCACCATGTGCCTGTAATTGGCTTTGGGACACCCAAACCTTTTGGTGACAATTTCCACACTTAATTTTGATCCAAGCTCTATGATAATCTTGTAAACATGCTAAACAATGGCGAGTAGGAGACAAAATCCGATCAAATGTTCTCATAAGTTCCCAAAACAAATGGAGTTCTGCCTCTTCTTGTGTCGAATAGGAAAAGCGAATCCCAAAACGTCTTTCAAGTGGTTCCAGCAACGGACGGAGGGTCAGCTGCAGACGATGACGACGACGGAGTTCTGGGCTGTCCATTCGATTGAGCAGCCCGAGTCCAGCGAGCAGGGATCCACTTGGGTCCAAACACCAGGGGCCTGACAGTCGCAACGAATGTGGCCTAATTTTCCGCATCGAAAACACTTCATTCGGGTGGCTGGGGCTGCTGGACAAGTCTGCGCAACTGCCGCCTGAAGAGGTGCAAGGGCTGCCAAAACTTGGCTTTGAACTTTAGATTGGGCGTTAAGGCCTTCACCAATTTTGTTAAGGGCTTCCACTACAAAAATTTGACTGCTTGAGGGGAGAGTATTTGCTTTATCTAAGAGATCTTGGATTACCCAGTTGCCAGGAGCAGTAGCGATAAGGGAGTGTGTGACTTGATTACCATTTTGTATAACACACTGCTTTAGGAGTGCGTCCTGCATGTGCTCCGCAACACCAGCTTTAGAAAGGGCTTGCATCAATTTGTCAACGAATGACCCAAGGGGTTCCTCTCGACCTTGTTTAATATTCATATACATAGGGGGCCCCCCCGGCTCCCGAATTTTGTCCATTGCCCTTTTTGCCACCCGCATGACCTCTCTTAATTTTTCTACTCCTATACCAGCCTGGGCATCTGTTCGAGTATAATCACCGTTTCCTAGTAATTCATTCATTGTAATTCCAAAAAGGGGGTCTCCTTGGCCACGAGGTAATGCTACTGAAGCAGCCGCTTCCTCCCCCCATCTTGCATCAAATGTAAGTTTCTGATGAGGGGTATAAATTAAACGAGCAATACCCTTGATGTCTACAGGCAGAGGAATCATTGAATTAAATAAGTAATCAAGCATCTGCTTGGCCGGTTCACTAGTAACCCCAAATTGAGAGACTGTAGCTCGGAGTTGTGCCAATATTTTCCAATCCATTTGAGTGATATCTACCCTATGACCGCCGCCTGGTCGAGGGTGAAAAATAACAGGAAAGGCCATAGAAGTAGCAACATGGTCTTGTGCCGCGTCGGCAAGGACCCTATCTCCGTTTTCGACTCCTTGGCGTGCCAGAGCAGCCCAAACTTCCCGTCTCTGACTTGCCATAGCCTCCGCGAGGTCCGAAAGGGCTCCAGGGAACGGCTCCGTGGCATTAGGAGACAAAGGAAGGGAGTTTTGAGGAGACTCAAATGGTCCGTTTTCCAGAATAGAGGCAGACGGGGGAGAGGGAGAGGGAAGAGGGGAAGGAGGAGGGGGGGGGGGTATCTCGACTGTCGAAACGGTTGGCGGATTAGGGGCAGAGGGAGAGGGAAGAGGGGGAGGAGGAGGGGGGGGGTATCTCGACTGTCGAAACTGTCGGCGGATTAGGGGCAGAAGGATCATAGTGATGATTTTGATTTTGTGCCAAACGGGCACTTTCGGCCGCACGTTTCTCTGCCTGTACCATCAAGAGTTCGTTATGTATCAAGCGCCATAATTTGGATAATTTTTTAGCAATTTTATCATCGTCTATCATAAGGTCCCATAATTTATCGCCGTAGCGGCGCCATTCCGATAATTGGTGAATAGAGTGGGGATCACTAAAAATACCGAGAGACCTAGCATGGGAAAGAAGGGCAGGGAGGTCCTTATCAAAATCTAAGCCTTTTACCCCCCGACGACGGAGGAAGGCAGTAAAAAGATCATACGCCGCTTGCCTGTCCATGTTTACCGGATCCGTTGCACCCTCCAGGCGTCGGCAGCGCGTAGCAGCAGAGCCTGCCGATGCAGCACTCTGGGCCAAAGCACGAGACGAGCAGCCCACCGATGTAGCACTCCCGTTCTGCAGAAGCCGTCTTTAAATCGAGACCTGCACCCAACGCAACTCCTTCAGGCAAAGGGAAGGGTCCCTGTTCGGGCGCCAGTTGTTGGAGTCGCGGGAGACAAGCCTCATGCTCTCATGGTCAGCAAGCCTCATTTATTTAGCAAGACACATCCACTTTTATAGCTTGCAGGGTTAGTTACATTGTCTGATAAGATACAGCAAAATCATTGGTCAGCCTGTGTCGACGCAGGGGTCTCCAGGCAACTGCGACCACCTCTTGTTTCAACATGTTACGACATGTCCCAGCTTGCCCAAGCAAGACCATTGTGCTATTCCAGCAAGATACCGTTGCGCTATCTCAGCAAGATGCATATCCTGTTTCTTAAGCAAATCCGGGTAAACATTAACCACGAGATTGCTGTGCCCTGGAGGCCTACATTTCCACCAGCTGCACGGTATCATGCCCTTTGTTACTTAGCCATTCAGTTGTTAAGCTCTCTACACACATTCTCGTTTTTCTGGTCACCATGTTATATAAAATGGATGGTATGTTGTGTCTTGTACCTTGTTTTCCACATTCTCTCCCCTTCAAACCTCTTGTTATACTTATCTTGCAGAAGATTTGAGTTGACTTTGTTACTATTTCTTATCTTGACAGTTAACCCACTAGAACAATAATGGCCAAGGAAAACCAAAGCATAGTGACAGAGTTCATCTTACAAGGCCTCTCCTCCCAGCCAAGGACACAGACTGTTCTTTTCCTCGTGTTTCTGTTATTTTATCTGCTCACAATTGTTGGTAACATCACGGTTATTGCAGTGATCAGAGCTGATTCCCAGCTGCAGTCACCCATGTACTTTTTCCTTGCCAACCTGCCTTCTTAGACATCTGCTATGTCTCCAGCAACATCCTCCAGATGTTGGTGAACCTCTTGACCAAGAAGGGGATCATCTCCTTCTCCAGATGTGCTGCTGAGATGTATTTCTCTCTGGCTTTTGGCATGACAGAGAGTTTCCTCCTTGGGGTCATGTCCTGTGATCGACATATGGCAATATGTCACCCCTTGCTCTACAACACTGTCATGAACAGGAAGGCTTGCATTCACATGGTCACGGCTTCCTGGGCCAGCAGCCTGCTGAGCTCCATGGTAGTCAACGGTTTCGCTTTGCATCTGTGGACATCACATCTTGAACCATTACTTCTGCGAAGTGCCAGCAGTGCTGGCCTTGGCCTGTGCTGACACTGCCCTCCTGGAGTTGCTCATCTTCATCTTCAGCATCCTCATTGCCTGCATCCGCTTTCTTCTGGTCATCATCTCCTACGCCTACATCCTTCCCACCATCCTCAAGATGCAGTCTGCACATCTGAAATCTAAGGCCTCTTCCACCTGTGGATGCCACCTCATAGTGGTAACCATATTCTATGGGACAGCCATCTGCATGTATATACATGAATCCCAAGTCAAGGTCTCCACAGGATAGGGGCAAAGTGGTTGCAGTGTTTTACACCATTGTTACCCCGGTGCTGAACTCCGTCATCTACAGCCTCAGGAACAAGGACATGAAGCGTGCCCTGAGAAGGGCCATGAATAAACCCAAATCCCTCTCTATTAAAAGGCTTTTCAGGGATTGGTGGTACTGCATTGAGCTCTATGAGTTGGAACAATGCTCAAATGTGGTTATTTCTCTACCTGCAATTGTCCCAGACTGAGATGAAATAATAAATGTGCTAAATTCAACAACATCTAAACAAAAAGACCTTGCATACAAATAACTTTCTAAACAACATTTGGGATTTGGCCTTAAAGCCAGAGACAGTATCAAGACACTGTGGCTTCAGCCTGCCTCAGTGGCAAATACAAGTGGGAAATGCTGATACTATCATGGCAAGAAGGAAGAAAAGAAGAAAAAAGAGTCTCTCTCCTGCATCCTTCTAGCCCCTTTCAGACTTTGGAAGCTGCTCTCAGGTCTCCATGCAGCTTCTCTTCTCCAGGCTGAACAGCCCCAATATCCTCGTAACCCAGACTCTGCTTTGCTCCCTCGGTAATTCATTTCTGCCCCTGCTAATTCCTGCTGTGTTTCAGTCCAGCTCTGGGTCCTCATGGACTCTGATCTCAGTAGGGCACAATCAGACATGAATATCAGAGAAGGCTTTTCCTTGTGTAGCTCAGAGGCAGAACCTCAGGTTTTAGGTAACCCAGGCAAGATGAAGAGTATTTTCTGACCTCCGAACTTTCTCTGACAATTAAACAAACCTTTTTAAAGATGTGCTTTGTACTCACATTGATACAGCACAGATGGGTTTTCTCCCCAGTCCCTAGCTTTCTCAGGCATGGACCACTGGGCATCCTCCTTTCTGTGGTGTGCGTTTATTTGTTACTCAAGGACATGACACCCCAAATCTGTGTGCCGTTGGATGCCACTGGAGTTCTAATTTCATGTCTGAACACCCCACTGACTCCAGAGGGAGAAGGCCTCTCCACAGGCTGATCAACCTTCTTATGTAGACATATTTTGATGACTAGAGTTACGGAATAATTGAATATGGAAAATGTGGAATAACGTTATGGAATAATTCAAGCCTAGAGAAACCCATGGAAAGTCCTTCCCCAATGGACTTCAAAGTCTAAATAAACCAGTGCTTGAAAAGAAAGCAAGAACAAGTCCCTGTGACATTAAAGGCATACAGCCTGTCCTGGGTTCAGCAGTAGCAGTCAGTTTTTCTCCTTCTTAGTAGCTGGTGCAGCGCTGTGTTTTTGACTTTCAGCCTGGGAACAGGGCTGATAACACCGCTCAAATGTTTTACTCTGAGCAAGGACTTCCTGAGCCTCATGCTCTGCCAGGGAGGAGGGGAAGCCAGGAGGAAGCAGAGACAGGACACCTGACCCAACCTAGCCAAAGAGGTATTCCATACCACAGCACGTCATGCCCAGGATGTAACTGAGAGTTACCCGGAAGGGCTAGTTCACTGCGGGGTTGGACTCAACCTGTGGGTATTACATTCTTTCGATTCTCCTTCCCATCCCTCCAGGAGCAGGGGGGAAGGAAAGAGGGGGGAGTGAGAGAGCGACTGTGTGATTTATAGCTGACTGGGTTTAAACCACGACAAGCCAAAGGAGACAGAGCATCCTTAAAACCAAAATCTTGTCTTTCCCTTTTAATTTTGTGGTCCAAACTGTTCTGCTGTAAGAAATACCCTTCAGCTTTGTCTCTTGTCCCTTCTGCTGTCAAATAACCATCCCCAGAAGCACCAGAGCAAGGTATCAGGAAAACTAGATCAGCCATATGTAAAGTTAGAATATGGTATCCATAATGAGACTAAATAAGAGGCCTTGTCTAGCAGTAGGAGAAGGCAAAAGTTGGAGCATGACCCACTGGAAGCCTCTCAGCAGGCCTGAACTCCAACATCAGCAAAGTCATTAAACCAATTTCAATCACAAATTACACTTCTTCCCGTCCCAAAACAAGGAATTCCCCTGGGGGCCAGCCTTCTGGGCATCCTAAAGAAGCCTCTAAGGATCTTGAAACCTTCTTAGAAAGCTCATAGTAAACCTACCTCATTCTTCCTAACAAGCCCCTGGGGACAGCTTCATAGACACTAAGGAGAAGGTAACTTTCCTCTTTGTTAAAGGCAATGAGCACTTCTAAAGCAGTTTAGTTTGGCACAACTCCTCCACACCCTGAAGTTGGTGGTTGAAGAGTTTATGGGCTGGCAGACTTCTTTCCAGTCCTCCTCCTGGTCAGTACAGAAGCGACCCCTGGAGTTTGAAGGAAAGAGCAGCCACCCCGGCAAACAACAACTGATTGGCAGAAGTCACTTGGCACCTTACAGCAAGTTCTTTGGACTTCACAAGGGGTCCATCAACAGCCACAGCCATGGCAGGTGATGAGCTAGATTCAGGGTTTATCAGTCAGAAGCAAAGGGTGATGTAGCTGAAGACAAAATACAATGTACATACATTTGCCCATCTAGAAATAAAACTAGCTACAGCTCAGGTCCAAGGTGCATCCAGGAGCCAGATGCAGCCAGACGCAGCCCTACAATGCAAATGTCCATTGCATGGGATGAGTGTGCACGTGTTGAGGGAAGAAAACACTGGGTGAGGCTGATCAGGACCTATTGTTGCCATCAGGGTCCTGACCTACATGAACTACTGATTTTGCGGATGCTAACTGTGCTGGTGTTTCTCAGTTCCTTTCTGCTGCCTGAGGGGCTAAAATCTGTGAGGTGATCTCCCCCATAGACAGAGCTATCTGTAAAAGCATACAAGGTTCATAGAATCATAGGCCATAGAACCAACTAGGTTGGAAAAATCCCTTAAGTTCATCAAGTTCAACTGCTCCCCCAGCATTGCCAAGGCCACCACTAACCCATGGCACTGAGCCTGGAGTCTGCGGTGTGTGAGCACTTGTAGGGACGGTGACAGCAGCCATGCCCTGGGCAGCCTGTTCCAATGCCTGAACACGCTTTGGGGCAGGAATTGTTCCTCAGCTCCATCTAAACCTGCCCTGGTGCACCTGGAGGCCGGTAACTCTTGTCCCATCCCTTGTTCCCTGGGAGCAGAGCGCAGCCCCTTCCTGCCTCCATCCTCCTGTCAGGCAGTTGTAGGGAGCGATAAGGTCCCCCGTGAGCCTTCTCTTCCCTGAGGGCTGGAGCAGCTCTGCTCTGGATCCAGGCTGAGAGGACTGAGCTGGGTCAGCCTGGACAAGAGAAGGCTCCTGAAGGGGAGACCTTAGAGCAGCTCCAGTGCCTAAAGGGGCTGCAGGAAACCTGGAGAGGGGCTTTGGACAAGGGCCTGTAGGGACAGGCCAAGGGGAATGGCTTGAACCTGCCTAAGGGGAGACTGAGATGAGCTCTTAGGCAGAAGCTCTTCCCTGGGAGGGTGCTGAGGCACTGGCACAGGGCACCCAGAGAAGCTGTGGCTGCCCCATCCCTGACAGTGCTCAAGGCCAGGCTGGACACAGGGGCTTAGAACAAGCTGCTCCAGTGGAAGGGGTCCCTGCCTGTGGCAGGGGGGTTGGAACTGGATGATCTGAAGGTCCCTTCAACAGAAACCAGTCTGGGATCCTACAAACTGATTACAGGAAATTGAACACTAATACCCCACCCCTGCCAACTGCCATCCTGAGCACAACCTCCATTGTGACAGCAGTACAGGCTGTGACATCACTCGGCTGTTCTGAGCAGCAGTCACTGACTTCACAGCAACATGTGCCACTGTTCCACAGCTCCCAATGTGGTTGTCACGGGCAGTGCACATGAGCAACAGCAGCTTTCTTCTGGGCCTCAGCATCCTGATCCTGGCTGCTGGGGCCACCCTCCTTGCCATCAGCCGTCGCCGACGGGGTCGCTTGTGGCCATGGGGCCCACTTTGTCCGAGCACCGGTGGTGGCTGTCCCCAGGAGCGTGACTGTGCCACACTGCTGCGCCCACACGCTTATGGCCAGGGCAAGCAACACCGGAGATGGAGGCGGCGATTTCGGACAGCAGAGCCATGTAAGTCCCCGGCAGCTCCAACAGAGGAGCCCAGCCCCATGTGGAGGAGGCTGGGTGTATGGTCCCGGGTTGGTTCCAGCCCCCCGACACTCAGGAACCCCTCCCTGGCTTGCAGGTAATGCTGTGTCCCCCCTGTGTGGGCCCTGGCGCTGCAGCCCCGGCTGCACAGACTGCATCAAGGCTGCGCGGGAGCTGCAGGAGCTGGTGCTGTCAGCGTGGGCTGGGAGAGGAGCTGCAGCTGCTCTGGATGCTGGCACATGGCAGGCGCTATGGCAGGACCTGGAGGAGCTGGTGGAGCAGGGCCAGCTGAGCTGCTGCGGCTCCCCCAGTTACCCCGAGAGCATCAGTGCTCCCAAGAACCTGACAGTGACGCTCCCGACTCGAGATGGAGGAGCCCCTATGGAGGTGAGGCCTGTTTGCTTCCTCGAACACTCGTGTGCTGGCAGAGTCTCTTCAGCCCTGAAGATGCACGTGGCTGGGAAAGCCCTGGAGATATGGCTGGGTTCCCTGTCCGTGCCACTGCTGGTGCAGCAGTCCCAGGAGCAAGCAGCACAGCAGCAGGGGTGCTTCCGGGTCCTGGCATTGTTCAAGGCCAGGTTGGACGGAGCCTTGGGTGGCACGGTCTAGTGTCAAGTGTCCCTGCCCATGGCACGGGGTAGGAACTGGATGATCTTAAGGTCCTTTCCAACCCAAAACATTCTATGAAGCTATATATGTCCAGAGGCAAGCACGTAAGCCCTTACAGTTTTATTGCTTCTGAACTTGAGACATTCCTCCCAGTAGTCTCCAATAACATCTAAATGGAATGAGGACAGCTATCTATGGCATGCAATTTGTGTTGGCACAGCAGCAGATCTCAAAGGCTCTGGAAGGCAGAGAAGCCCTCAAAATGCATGAAAAATCATCCTTACATGTTTTAGGCATCTAAAAGTTGGCCGGGTTCTTTTAACTATCTGTTTAGCTAACACTGGCAAGAAACGGACACTTCCAAAGGATAGCTCATCCCATTGTAAAATAATTTCAAGGAAAATGGCATGTTTTGCTTTCTGCAGGTCTCTACCTCCCTACACTGACTGCAAAATAAGCCCCAACAGTTAGGTCAGGCTTGCTTGGTTGAATTTTATGCTGCTGAAATTACACCAAACAGATTCTCTCTTCCTATCCCCATACCCTGTCCTCCAGCACTTACACAGAACACAGGCAGAAGCTCTGGGGTAAAGAGTTCAGAGATGACATCCCTGAGGCAAGACACTACATCTTGACCAAACCAATCACATGGGAGGAAAGCAAAGCACCACGGCAGAACCGATCTTTAACTTTCCTATTTCAAACTGTCTTTGAAGAGACGGGAAAGCTCCTCAGAGGCCTGCAGTAGGCAGCGATGGATATGTTTAGACCTTCCAAATCTCTGGGTAGAGGCTAAACCATGACACAGGAAAGGGATGAAATGGATGCTCTGGTTTGGGGGTAAATGATGTGGGAAAGGCAGTCCAGAACAGGGGGAAATTATCATGTTTGGGTTGTTATTCATGCCTCTGCTCTGTCATTTGATATTGGTAATATGGGGTTCATCAGTCAACTTAAACAAAAGTTACTCCTCTAAGCTTAAACTTCTACAGCTCTAGTAATCAACATAGAGAAATAAATGTTCAAATTCTAGGAAGTATCCAGAGCGCAAACATCTCTATATAGGCTGTGGACACTGCTTATCTGAGCTTAGGAGAGGACTTTGTGTCTCTTCTGATGTGCTTGTGCTTTAGGGACGAGTCATCTATTAATCAGCCATCTAGTATTAGTCTCAGATGACCACAGACTGTGAATCAGTAAAAATACAACTTAATGGTCCAATAGGGAAGACTGGCAGTGATGTGAAGTACCTTCAGATCAAAAAAGGAGATTGTGGGCTGGAATTCAGCTTGCATGTGCATTGTTGTATGCGGACCAGACAAACCTGAAACAAAGATTCCCCTCCCTTTATGTCTGCTCCTTCTAGCCCTCATATAAAGGCTGATTGTTTCACAAGGCCAGCGCTCCTCGGCATGCATGGCCCCATGTTAAATTGACAGAGAGGGGAGATGAGATGAGCTCTTAGGCAGAAGCCCTTCCTTGTGAGGGTGCTGAGGCGCTGCCACAGGGTGCCCAGGGAAGCTGTGGCTGCCCCATCCCTGGCAGTCTTCAAGGCCAGGATGGAACTGGATGAACTTCAAGGTCCCTTCCAACTCAAACCAGTCTGGGATGCTACAAACTGATTACAGGAAATTGAACACTAATACCCCACCCCTGACAACTGCCATCCTGAGCACAACCTCCACTGTGACAGCAGTACAGGCTGCGACATCACTCAGCTGTTCTGAGCAGCAGGCTGACTTCACAGCAACACGTGCCACTGTTCCACAGCTCCCAATGTGGTTGTCACGGGCAGTGCACGTGAGCAACAGCAGCTTTCTTCTGGGCCTCAGCATCCTGATCCTGGCTGCTGGGGCCACCCTCCTTGCCATCAGCCGTCGCCGACGGGGTCGCTTGTGGCCATGGGGCCCACTTTGTCCGAGCACTGGTGGTGGCTGTCCCCAGGAGCGTGACTGTACCACACTGCTGTTCCCACAGGCTGACGGCCAGGGCAAGCAACACCGGAGATGGAGGCGGCGATTTCGGACAGCAGAGCCATGTAAGTCCCCGGCAGCTCCAACAGAGGAGCCCAGCGCCATGTGGAGCAGGCTGGGTGTATGGTCCCGGGCCGGTTCCAGCCCCCCAACACTCAAGAACCCCTCCCTGGCTTGCAGGTAATGCTGTGTCCCCCCTGTGTGGGCCCTGGCGCTGCAGCCCCGGCTGCACAGACTGCATCAAGGCTGCGTGGGAGCTGCAGGAGCTGGTGCTGTCAGTGTGGGCTGGGAGAGGAGCTGCAGCTGCTCTGGATGCTGGCACATGGCAGGCGCTATGGCAGGACCTGGAGGAGCTGGTGGAGCAGGGCCAGCTGAGCTGCTGCGGCTCCCCCAGTTACCCCGAGAGCATCAGTGCTCCCAAGAACCTGACAGCGACGCTCCTGCCTCGAGATGGAAGAGCCCCTATGGAGGTGAGGCCTGTTTGCTTCCTCGAACACTCGTGTGCTGGCAGAGTCTCTTCAGTCCTGAAGATGGATGTGGCTGGGAAAGCCCTGGAGATATGGCTGGGTTCCCTGCCCGTGCTGCTGCTGGTGCAGCAGTCACAGGAGCAAGCAGCACAGCAGCAGGGGTGCTTCCGGGTCCTGGCATTGTTCAAGGCCAGGTTGGACGGAGCCTTGGGTGGCACTGTCTAGTGTCAAGTGTCCCTGCCCATGGCACGGGGTTGGAACTGGGTGATCTTAAGGTCCTTTCCAACCCAAAACATTCTATGAAGCTATATATGTCCAGAGGCAAGCACATAAGCCCTTACAGTTTTACTGCTTCTGAACTTGAGACATTCCTCCCAGTAGTCTCCAATAACATCTAAATGGAATGAGGACAGCTATCTATGGCATGCAATTTGTGTTGGCACAGCAGCAGATCTCAAAGGCTCTGGAAGGCAGAGAAGCCCTCAAAATGCATGAAAAATCATCCTTACATGTTTTAGGCATCTAAAAGTTAGCCGGGTTCTTTTAACTATCTGTTTAGCTAACATTGGCAAGAAACGGACACTTCCAAAGGATGGTTCATCCCATTGTAAAATAATTTCAAGGAAAATGGCATGTTTTGCTTTCTGCAGGTCTCTGCCTCCGTACACTGACTGCAAAATAAGCCCCAACAGTTAGGTCAGGCTTGCTTGGTTGAATTTTATGCTGCTGAAATTACACCAAACAGATTCTCTCTTCCTATCCCCATACCCTATCCTCCAGCACTTACACAGAACACAGGCAGAAGCTCTGGGGTAAAGAGTTCAGAGATGACATCCCTGAGGCAAGACACTACATCTTGACCAAACCAATCACATGGGAGGAAAGCAAAGCACCACGGCAGAACCGATCTTTAACTTTCCTATTTCAAACTGTCTTTGAAGAGATGGGAAAGCTCCTCAGAGGCCTGCAGTAGGCAGCAATGGATATGTTTAGACCTTCCAAATCTCTGGGTAGAGGCTAATCCATGACACAGGAAAGGGATGAAATGGATGCTCTGTTCCGGGGGTAAATGATGTGGGAAAGGCAGTCCAGAATAGGGAGAAATTATCATGTTTGGGTTGTTATTCATGCCTCTGCTCTGTCAGTTGATATTGGTAATATGGGGTTCATCAGTCAACAAAAGGAGTAACAAAAGTTACTCCTCTAAGCTTAAACTTCTACAGCTCTAGTAATCAACGTAGAGAAATAAACTAATGTGGGTATCCAGACTGAGCCTTCCTGCAGACATGCAGCTGTGCAGGTCTCTGGCTGCAGCGAATGCCTGAGCCTGGCACTTGTATTGGAGGGAGCCAGTGACACTGCTTGCTGTATGGGACACCTGGTTTGCTGGTGACAGGCGGGATACACCAGTCCCAGAGAGGAAAAAGGGTTTTGGGGCAGGAGTTAGCAGGGCTTATTGACAGGGCTTTAAACTAGTTATGAAGGGGGGAGGGGATTTAACTGGGCCTGTTGGGGACAAGCCCAAGAGGAACATGCTAGGGATTGAAGGATGGCGGGCTAAGGAGGACTATCAATCTCTTGTTTCACTTGTGGGAAAGGATAGCTTTTTAGACCCTGTCCCGCAGGGGAAAAAGGGTACTAGGACTGGCTCCCTGAAATGCCTGTACACCAATGCACGCAGCATGGGGAATAAACAGGGGGAGTTAGAAGTCTGTGTGCGGGCTAAAGGTTATGATCTAGTGGCAATTACAGAGACATGGTGGGACAGTTCACATGACTGGAATGTGGTCATGGATGGCTATGTCCTTTTTAGGAAAGATAGGTCAGCGAAGCGAGGTGGTGGAGTCGCTCTTTACGTGAGAGAGCAACTAGAATGTATTGAGTTCTGTCCGGGGTCGGTTGAGGAGCAAGTGGAATGTCTGTGGGTATGAATTAAGGGACAGACTGGCACGGGTGATACAGTTGTGGGGGTCTATTACAGACCTCCTGATTAGGACGAAGGAGTTGATGAGGCTTTCTACAGGCAACTGGAAGTAGCCTCGCGACTACATGCCTTAGTCATCGTGGGGGACTTTAACTACCCCGATATTTGCTGGAAGACTCACACAGCCAGTCATTCACAGTCTAGGAGGTTCCTCGAGTGCATTGATGATAATTTCTTAATGCAAATGGTGGACGTACCAACTAGGGGAGCAGCGCTGCTAGATTTAGTACTCGCCAACAAGGAGGGTTTGGTCGAAGTGGTGACGGTCAATGGCAGCCTTGGCTGCAGTGACCATGAGATGGTGGAGTTTAGGATCCTGTGTGGGAGGAATAGAATACCTAGCAAAGCCACAGTTCTGGATTTCCGAAGGGCCAACTTTGGCCTCTTCAGTCAACTGCTAAGGGAAGTCTCATGGGAAAGTGTACTAGGCGGTAAAGGGGCTCAAGATAGTTGGTTAGCATTCAAGGACCGCTTCTTCCAAGCTCAGGATCGGAGCGTCCCAATGAGTAGGAAATCAAGTAAGGGATCTAGGAGATCGGCGTGGTTAAACAAGGAGCTGCTGGGCAAACTCAAGTGGAAAAGGAGAATCTACGGATTATGTAAGGAGGGGCTGGCCGCTTGGGAGGAATATAGGACAGTTGTTAGAGGATGTAGGGAGGCAATTAGGACAGCTAAGGCCTCCTTGGAACTCAATCTTGCTAGTCGGGTTAAAGACAATAGAAAGGGCTTCTTCAAATACATAGCAAATAAAACTAACACAAGAGGCAATATAGGCCCACTGCTGAACGAAGTGGGTGCCCTGGAGACAGAGGATATAAAGAAGGCAGAGGTGCTGAATGCCTTCTTTGCCTCTGTCTTTACTCCTGCAGACTCTCCCCGAGGGCCCCGGATTTCTATAGCCCCAGAAGGAGTCAGGACAAAGGAGTTTGCACTGGTAGATGAGGACTGGGTTAGGGATCAGCTATGCAATCTGGACATCTGTAAATCGATGGGTCCAGATGGAATGCACCCACGGGTGCTGAGGGAGCTGGCGGAGGTCATTGCTAGGCCACTTTCCATCATCTTTGGTAAGTCGTGGGAAACGGGAGAGGTGCCTGAGGATTGGCGGATGGCAAAGGTCACACCAATCTATAAGAAGGGCAAGAAGGAGGACCCGGGTAATTATAGACCGGTCAGCCTGACCTCCATCCCTGGAAAGGTGATGGAACAACTTATTCTTGACTCCATCACTAGGCATATCAAGGATGAGGGGGTCATTAAGAACAGCCAACATGGTTTTATGAGGGGGAAGTCATGTATGACCAACCTTATAGCCTTCTATGAGGAAGTGACTAGGTGGAGGGATGATGGTAGAGCGGTAGATGTAGTTTTTCTTGATTTCAGTAAGGCATTTGATACTGTCTCCCACAGCATCCTCATAGATAAGCTAAGGAAGTGTGGGCTTGACGATCAAGTAGTGAGGTGGATCGAGAACTGGTTGAAAGGAAGAAGGCAGAGAGTTGTGGTCAATGGCGCAGAATCTAGCTGGAGGTCTGTGACTAGTGGAGTCCCTCAGGGGTTGGTGCTGGGACCGGTGCTGTTCAATATTTTCATCAATGACCTGGATGAGGGAACTGAGTGCACCATCAGCAAGTTTGCTGATGACACAAAACTGGGAGGAGTGGCTGACACACCAGAAGGCTGTGCTGCCATTCAGCGAGACCTGGACAGGCTGGAGAGTTGGGCGGGGAGAAACTTGATGAAATTTAACAAGGGCAAGTGTAGAGTCTTGCATCTGGGGAAGAACAACCCCATGTACCAGTACAGGTTGGGGGTTGACCTGCTGGAAAGTAGTGAAGGGGAAAGGGACCTGGGGGTCCTGGTGGATAGGAGGATGACCATGAGGCAGCAATGTGCTCTTGTGGCCAAGAAGGCAAATGGCATCTTAGGGTGCATTAGAAAGGGTGTGGTTAGTAGGTCAAGAGAGGTTCTCCTCCCCCTCTACTCAGCCTTGGTGAGGCCGCATCTGGAATATTGCGTCCAGTTCTGGGCCCCTCTGTTCAAGAAGGACAGGGAATTGCTTGAAGGAGTCCAGCGCAGAGCCACAAAGATGATGAAGGGAGTGGAGCATCTCCCTTATGAGGTGAGGCTGAGGGAGCTGGGTCTCTTTAGCTTGGAGAAGAGGAGACTGAGGGGTGACCTCATCAATGTTTACAAATATGTAAAGGGTGGGTGTCAGGATGATGGAGCTAGGCTTTTTTCAGTGATATCCAGTGATAGGACAAGGGGTAATGGGTGTAAACTGGAGCATAGGAAGTTCCACGTTAACATCAGGAAGAACTTCTTTACTGTAAGAGTGACAGAGCACTGGAACAGGTTGCCCAGGGGGGTTGTGGAGTCTCCTACACTGGAGATATTCAAGGCCCGCCTGGACAAGTTCCTGTGTGATGTACTGTAGGTTACCCTGCTCTTGCAGGGGGGCTGGACCAGATGATCTTTTGAGGTCCCTTCCAACACTTGGGATTCTGTGATTCTGTATCCAGAGCGCAAACATCTCTATATAGGCTGTGGAGACTGCTTATCTGAGCTTAGGAGAGGACTTTGTGTCTCTTCTGATGTCGTTGTGCTTTCAGGGACGAGTCATCTATTAATCAGCCATCTAGTATTAGCCTCAGATGACCACAGACTGTGAATCAGTAAAAATACAACTTAATGGTCCAATAGGGAAGACTGGCAGTGATGTGAAGTACCTTCAGATCAAAAAAGGAGATTGTGGGCTGGAATTCAGCTTGCATGTGCATTGTTGTATGCGGACCAGACAAACCTGAAACAAAGATTCCCCTCCCTTTATGTCTGCTCCTTCTAGCCCTCATATAAAGGCTGATTGTTTCACAAGGCCAGCGCTCCTCGGCATGCATGGCCCCATGTTAAATTGACAGAGAGGGGAGATGAGATGAGCTCTTAGGCAGAAGCTCTTCCTTGTGAGGGTGCTGAGGCGCTGCCACAGGGTGCCCAGGGAAGCTGTGGCTGCCCCATCCCTGGCAGTCTTCAAGGCCAGGATGGAACTGGATGAACTTCGAGGTCCCTTCCAACTCAAACCAGTCTGGGATGCTACAAACTGATTACAGGAAATTGAACACTAATACCCCACCCCTGACAACTGCCATCCTGAGCACAACCTCCACTGTGACAGCAGTACAGGCTGCGACATCACTCGGCTGTTCTGAGTAGCAGTCACTGACTTCACAGCAACACGTGCCACTGTTCCACAGCTCCCAATGTGGTTGTCACGGGCAGTGCACGTGAGCAACAGCAGCTTTCTTCTGGGCCTCAGCATTCTGATCCTGGCTGCTGGGGCCACCCTCCTTGCCATCAGCCATCGCCGACGGAGTCGCTTGTAGCCATGGGGCCCACTGTTCCAGCACTGGTGGTGGCTGTCCCAGGAGCGTGACTGTACCACATTGCTGTTCCCACAGGCTGACGGCCAGGGCAAGCAACACCGGAGATGGAGGCGACGATTTCGGGCAGCAGAGCCATGTGAGTCCACAGCAGGTCCCCCAGAGGAGCCCAGCGCCATGTGGAGCAGGATGGGTGTAAGGTCCTGGGTTGGTTCCAGCCCCCCGACACTCAAGAACCCCTCCTTGGCTTGCAGGTAATGCTGTGTCCCCCCTGTGTGGGCCCTGGCACTGCAGCCCCGGCTGCACAGACTGCATCAAGGCTGCGCGGGAGCTGCAGGAGCTGGTGCTGTCAGCGTGGGCTGGGAGAGGAGCTGCAGCTGCTCTGGATGCTGGCACATGGCAGGCGCTATGGCAGGACCTGGAGGAGCTGGTGGAGCAGGGCCAGCTGAGCTGCTGCGGCTCCCCCAGTAACCCCAAGAGCATCAGTGCCCCCAAGAACCTCACAAAACACACCGAGTCCCAGGCACTGCAGATGCTGTGCCCTCCACCGCTGCTTGGTCCCCTGGACCCAAAGCTACCAAAGGAGAGAGGAGCTGGGGAGCCCAGGGCCCTGGGCAGTGCCAGTGCCGTGGGACAGCACAAAGCGGGACAGCAGGAGCCACAGAGCCCACGTGCATCTGAGGAGAAAACAGCCGTCCAAGCACCAGAGGGGGATACACTGAGGAAGAGCCTCCTTCACCTGCATCGGGGTTTGTCACCGTGGGACAAGGAGTGCCTGTGGCCTTCTGATTTAGTCACGGCCCCCACTCCCATTCTCAGCCGGAATGATGGAGCAGCAGGACCAGAAGCAGGACCAGCTTCCAAGCTCCTGAAGAAAGATGCTGCCTGTCAGACCAACATCACCACACAAGGCAGGGGCCATGCTCACAAAGAGGACAGGAGCTGGTCCTGCGCTACAGCGCCTGTCAGCAAAGCGAGGCCCAGAATGAGACAGGCTGCGGCTGGGCACCTGTGGCCACACAAAGACCCTGCCCATGTGGCAAAAGCAAAGCAGCTCAGGCAGAAGGAATGGGTCATGCAGCAGCAGGTTCAGGCATCCCTCACCTGCACTGTGGTCCCTATGACACCGTGCTCCTGCCTGGATTGTATCTCCTCCTCCAGGCCCGTTCCAGGGGAGGAGAGCAGGCAGGCATTCCTGGAGGCCAGGACCCTGCCCAGCACATCCTGCAGCTCTGGGAATGAGACGGGCACAGACACCAAGGGTGCGCCAAGGACACCCTGTGGCGTGGTGAAGGACTCGGCAGGGCCAGCACCCACCTTTGTGTCCCCAAGCCTTGTCCCTGCATTTCCTGTTATGGACACCAAGCCAGAGAAGGCACAGGGAGCCGAGATGGCTCCAACCTCAAGCCCCTGCTGCACACAGGGGATCCCCAGCCAGCACAACCCATCCTCGCAGCAGCACTGCAGTTCCGCTGTCACCAGGAATGTGAGCTCATGCCAGCCATGCCCAGCCCAGGATGCCCAGGACACTGCAGCAGCATCAACGAGCAATACCCTGCGTGTGGTGATGGAGAAGATTCGGCAGCGGCTAAGGAAGTTGTCCTTATCCCCGGAGAGGTCTCCCACTAAATGCAGCTAACATGGTGCGGAGAGGAAGGACCAATCTTCCCAGGGCTCCTGTTCTCCGTGAGCCCTCTGTTCTTGTAAATAAACACGTTGATGGTTCTCCAAAGAGCCATGCAAGTGGACTAACCCCTGCTGCAGGGGCAGGGTGTGTTGGGCATGGGAAAAGGAAGGTGGGCTCAGGGGAAGCTGTGCTGTCCCAGCAGGAGGACCTGGCCAAGAGGAGAAGCCTGGGCAAGGTGGGTTCTGCTCCTAGAGCTCCTTCTCAGCCCTGCCCTGCCCAGCCCCTTCTGCCACCCTGCAGGGCAGGTCCTCTGGCTCAACTTCACTTGTTCTCCAAGCCTTCCCTGAGAGCAGCTCCCTGCAGCCCCATCCCAGGCACCTTTGGGGACCACAGGGCTCTCTGAGTGCCTGTAGCTGCCTCTCAGGGGCAGCTCCACAGCAGTTTGCCCAGACACAAGCTCATTGACCAGACAAGATGATGCCAGTGTCCAGCTGCAGGGCTGAGGTCCTCGATACCTACAGCACGTCTCTTGGGCCAGTTGCTGTACTGACATGTCTATGCTGTGCCCCACATCCTCAAGATCTCCTAATAAAACGCATACATCATGGACCACTCCAGCTGTGCCGCTGTACTCATCACCTCAACCAAGCTCCTCATTATCATCTCCTATACCTGCATCACAGTTGCCATCCACAGGATCTAAGTCCAAAGGCAGGCAAAAAGCCTTCTCCACCTCTGCTTCCCACCTAATTCCTGCAGCCATATTTTATGGAACAGGCTTTTTCATGTACACACAGTTCACAATTCTCAATGGAGCACAAGAATCATTGCTTCATTTATGCTCTGGTGATTCCCATGCTGAATCCTATGATGTACAGTCTGAGGAACAGGGAGGTCAAACCACCCCTTCAAAGAGCAGTAGCAAGGCTGTGTTTCTCTGAGTACCACAGAGATTCAGAAGTCCAAACAAGTCTTCAAGACCTTGAGAATTGTTAATTGTTAACTGAGACATCAAACTGAATGCAAATCTTGTATCCATGTGGCCATTAAGAGACAAGAGAAAATGCACACACCCAGCAGGACAAGAGCTTCTAGTAACTTCTAGTGTATGCCATAGGTTTGGAACAGAAAGAAAATGGCTTCAAGGAGATACAGAGAGGAACATCAGAGTCTGAAAACCAGGAAGTTTTGTGAAGAAAAAGGAAGGGGATTTAATACTGGACATATGCAGGGATGTTTAATACGTGGGTTAGACAGCACAAGCAGTGTTTACTTTCAGAATCCAAGGAACTTCAGAAGTAAAGAGTCCATCCACAGTGTACCATCAGAAGCAAAGGGAGGTAGGCCATGAGCAGGGCTGGAGACAAAGCTCCGCCCTTGGTCTAGGATCCATCCAAGAAGCAGAAGCACAACTATAACCACACACATCTCCACTGTAGTCAAAGAAAGACTGGCAGCCCTAGACAGAGCTTAGATAGGGCTCCTAGGCTGTGGGCAGGAAGGACCATGTGTCTGAATTGATTCAGGTGAGAATCACCAGGGCCATTAAGTACTATTAGTGCCTTCTAGTATGTTAAAACTAAAAAGAAACCTCATTCTTTGAATCAGCTGAAATACTCACTTTACCTGAAAGTAAGTTTTCAAGGCTACAATTTCTAATATATGAAGACACAGAGTACTTAAAGCATGGCTAAAAAGAGGGCAAAGGCTCTCTGTTCACAGGGAGCTGTATGGAGAAGACAAGGGGCAACAACTACAAGTGGACTGGGAGAGATTTCATCTCAAGAGAAGAAATACATCTTTTACAATAAGAACAATCATTCACTGGAACAGCCTCTCCAGGGACATGGTAGAGTCCCCATTGCATAATAATAATAATAAAACAATCATTGCTTCATTTATGCTCTGGTGATTCCCATGCTGAATACTATGATGTACAGTCG
The DNA here is from genome assembly GCF_037157495.1 of Lathamus discolor. Lineage (NCBI taxonomy): Eukaryota > Metazoa > Chordata > Aves > Psittaciformes > Psittacidae > Lathamus > Lathamus discolor. The sequence goes on along the minus strand of NW_027069391.1, from coordinate 71,657 downwards.
GAGGAACAGGGAGGTCAAATCACCCTTTCAAAGAGCAGTAGCAAGGCTGTGTTTCTCTGAGTACCACAGAGATTCCGGAGTCCAAACAGGTCTCAAAGAACCTGAGAATTGTTAAATGAGAGTAATTAAATGCACAAGTAGTTTGGTAGTCCCTACCAAGGGAAAAAAAGACCTTATAGACGCCTTCCAATACCTAGAGGGGCTGACAAGAAAGCTGGAGAGGGGCTTTTCACAAGGGCCTGTAGTGACAGGACAGGGGTTTTGCTTCAGACTAACCCCTGAAGAACAGTGACCTGACCCCAGAAGTAGAACAGTGTTCTGGCCTATGCTGGGCTTTCAGTGTACATTTTTGTCCACACTGTTGTGTATCTTGTGATTTGCCAGATGGCTTTGGGATAAATGGTTGGGGTGTTTTAAATGATTTCCACTGTCATAGTTTAAGAACCACAGGAAACCCCATGAAAACATCTGGGGCTCTGCTTATAACAGAACCAGAGAACGGTTAGTGTTGGAAATGACCTTAGGATCATCCAGTTCCAACCCCCTGCCATGGGCTGGTACGCCTCACACTAGATCATGTCACCTGATAACAGGGCAATAGCCACCATCTATCAGTAGAGAATTTCTGATCTTTTCATTCAGCTGGGGACTGATGACTTCTCGTCTTCTCATCTATTCTGTCTCTATGTTTTATGGAGCAGGAACTATGGACCAGGAAAGATACTCTGGGTGACCTTGTGTGCTATTGAAACTTGTGCTTAGAAAACCAAATCCCAGCTGTACCCTAAGTTATGGCATTGAACTCTGTGGGAAGCTCCATAGTGTGACAGCTACATGGGCAGCCCTGACTTCTTAGTGCTTGTCTTTGAAGCTGCTCTCAGACGGAGTTACATGCATTTTCTTAAGCTGCTGAAATACGTTTTAAAACCAAAAGAAAAACCCAGAAAATCCTGAATGTATCACCCAAGAGAAAAGCTCTTTGGGCATTACAGCTGACTTTTGAATCCACTCTCAACATGACCAGCAGCTGAGAAGGGATAAAGCTTAAGTGATTTCCATTGTTTTAATATTAAGAATGTGCATTTGCTATGACTAAGATTCAAGTTCCTGCAGTGAAACCATTAGCTTATCTTTTACACCAAAGCAGCAACCACAGAAAAGGCCACTGAGACAGACATCCTTGACATGTGGTTTTAGTAAGCGGTGTGCAAGCAACAAAGTCACAGCAGTGATTTAGCACATGGCACAACAGCTGGAATGACACACCACAGCACTTTAACACAGCCCAAGGCCCATCTCAAGCTGGAAGGGTTTATCATCCCAGCACAGAGCCTCGTAGCTAAGAGATACACAGATTTATAGCCACAACACACAGGGACTGCTCAGCACCCCACCTCTCTGAACATCCATTACCACCTTTGTCAGCCATGCCTTCACTTTTGCCTGGTGTGAAGCACTGGTTTTACTTACGGACTCACACAGACTTAAAGCACACTCTGCAAACCTTCCTTCAGTCTGCCAACACCGTGAAAAGTCGGAGCAACGGTCACAAAGCCCGTGTATACAAAGCCTCTGTTTTGCCCTCACTGGCCATAAGCAGAGACTTAAAGCTGTCTAATATGTGGACACATGAGCACAATTGACATCTCTGGTTCAGGCATTAGAACAGGCTGCCCAGGGCAGTGGTGGAATCACCATCTCTGGAAGCGTTCACAAACCATGCAGACGAGGCCCCTAGTGACATGGGTTAGTGGTGGACTTGGGAGCTCCTCCCTGTGAGGGTGCTGAGGCGCTGGCACAGGGTGCCCAGAGAAGCTGTGGCTGCCCCATCCCTGGCAGTGCTCAAGGCCAGGTTGGACACAGGGGCTTGGCGCAAGCTGCTCCGGTGGAAGGGGTCCCTGCCCGTAGCAGCGGTTGGAGCTGGATGAGCTTTAAGGTCCCTTCCAACACAAACCAGCCTGTCACTCTGTTAAGCTTTAGGCCTCTGGCTTCAGTGCACCTCAGGGAATGCAGGAAACAGCGGTTAACAAGAGAGCAGAGCTGTGTACAGCCCCGAACTGTCCTTGCCCTGCTCCCAGCCCTGCCGCTCACTCCTCACCCGCAGGAGCAGCACACGCCAGAACCACAAACCAGCACCCACCGCTCAGACGCCACCTCAGCGGGCAGGACAAAGGAACCAGCACAGCCCCCGGCCCCGTTACCAGCCCAGCCACCAGGCCCGGGCAGCAGCGGGGTGGCTGAGGCCCCGGGCGGAGCTTACACACCGCCGTGGGGCCGAGAGGCGCGCGGGCCTCCAGGGCTGCCCCCGCCGGCCCGCTCCGGAGCGGCGCGGCCGACTCAGACTGCGGCAGCTGAGCCAGCGGGAGCGCTCCCTGAGCAGGCCAGGGCGCCGCTGCCGCGGAGCACGCTGGGAGGTCCAGTCCAGGCGCCTGCCGCTTCCCCGTGGTGTAACGCTTCCACGGACAGTGCCTGCAGCCCTGCCCTGGGCAGCCTGTTCCAATGCCTGAGCACCCTCTGGGGCAGGAATTGTTCCTCAGCTCCATCTAAACCTGCCCTGGGGCAGCTTGAGGCCGGTAACTCTTGTCCCATCCCTTGTTCCCTGGGAGCAGAGCGCAGCCCCTTCCTGCCTCCATCCTCCTGTCAGCACTTGTAGGGGGCAATAAGGTCCCCCCGGAGCCTTCTCTTCTCCAGACTGTACCCCGCCAGGTCCTCAGCCGTTCCCCATCACACCTGGGCTCCAGGCCCTCCTTATCCCACAACTGCAGGTACAGTAAAAAAAGCAAAAGCTTTTCGTTCAACCTCCCATTACAATGTCCATGCCTGATCTGAATGCTCCAGTCTTCCTCTCACCATATGTGGCTGCTCCCTGGGTTTAGAGGAGCTGTTCTGCATTCCAACAGGGCACAGTAAGATAAAGATGATGGTAAAGGAGTGTCCCAAGCTTTTGTCTTCTCCCACTTCACCAAGGTAGCTTGGAACTCGCTTGGGGCTGTAACACTTAAGGACACAAGGAAAAAATCACAACCAGAAGAATGAAGGAAACAAACCACTGAAAACAATGCACAAAGAAAACAAGGAGGAGCATCTTGCATTTGTTGATCTTTCCTAAGGTTCACTGACTGCAGAGTTTCCTGCATGTAGGCTAAGAAATAACATCGCTTTGGTAAATTATCTTAGTCACTCCGTGAAGGGCCTCTGTTCTCAGCTTGTACCTCAAATATATACCACATGAGTCAACTTTGCATGTCCCAGGCATGTATGTATGTGCAGTTTGGGGCTAAGAGTCACCAGGATATTTAAGGAAGTTGCTAAGTATGTACAGTATTTGTTTATACAAGTTTGCCGATGACACCAATCTGTGTGGTTCGGTTGATATGCTGGAGGGAAGGAATGACATCCAGAGGGACCTTGACACGCTTGTGAGGTGGGCTGATGCCAACCTTATGAAGTTCAACCATGACAAGTGCAAGGTCCTGTACCTGGGTCGGAGCAATCCCAGGCACAGCTACAGGTTGGGCAGAGAAGAGATTCAGAGCGGCCCTGCAGAGAAGGACTTGGGGGTGCTGGTCGATGAGAAAATGGACATGAGCCGGCTTCAGTGTGCGCTCGCAGCCCAGAAAGCCAACCGTATCCTGGGCTGCATCAAAAGGAGCGTGACCAGCAGGTCGAAGGAGGTGATCCTGCCCCTCTGCTCTGCTCTTGTGAGACCTCACCTGGAGCATTGTGTGCAGTTCTGGTGTCCTCAACATAAAAAGGACATGGAACTGCTGGAACAAGTCCAGAGGAGGCCACGAGGATGATCAGGGGCTGGAGCACCTCCCGTGTGAAGACAGGCTGAGGAAGTTGGGGCTGTTCAGCCTGGAGTAGAGAAGCTGCATGGAGACCTCATAGCAGGCTTCTAGTATCTGAAGGGAGCCTGTAGGGATGCTGGAGAAGGACTCTTCGTTAGGGACTGTAGTGATAGGACAAGGGGTAACGGGTTAAAACTTAAACAGGGGAAGTTTAGATTGGATATAAGGAAGAAGTTCTTTACTGTAAGGGTGCTGACGGGCTGGCACAGGGTACCCAAGGAAGTTGTGAATGCTCTATCCCTGGCGGTGTCCAAGGCCAGGTTGGACAGAGCCTTTGGCGACATGGTTTAGTGTGAGGTGTCCCTGCCCATGGCAGAAGGGTTGGAACTCGATGATCTTATGGTCTTTTCCAACCCAAACCATTCTATGGTTCCATGACTCTGTACGGTATCCAGACACCAATGTACTACAATAGCGTGTATGTGCTTTGCAACACTGTGACGCTGCTGATACCATACCCATCAACAAGCATTTTGTAACACAATTAAGCAGGAATAACCAATTAAGCTATGAGAGAGGAAATGAAGGCTTGTGGTATAAAGGCAGAAACAGGTTATGGGAAAACATTCACAAGTAGTAAAGTCTTTAAGGTAAAACACAGGATGAGAAGCATGAAAGGTGTCTGATGAGAGCAGAATAAGCAGGAAGGATGCGTGGTGAAACATGAACAAGCCTGGTCCTAAAATGCAATAAATTGTGAGCAGATGAGATTCCTCTCTGTATGAAGGGTATGGCAAAGCTGGCTGCTAGATAAGGACGGTCTTTTCCACTGTACAAAAGGCTTTCATTTCCAAGTTTAATACGTACGATCGCACCTGTCCGCAGGAGTTTTCTAAATTGGACTTTTCTTTAAAGCGTCTTGGTTGTTGTCTCAATAAGCATAAGCTGAAAAAATGGAATTTTCTTCTGCATTTGGGATAGAGGAGACGGGTTGAGAGATTTGGGGTTTTTCAGCCTGGAGAAGGGAAAGCTCTGGGGAGAACTTGGAGCAGAGGAGAAAGAGATCCTTCTGTGATGGGAGCTGTCTGACTTTGCCTTCGGTTTTGTGATACTGGGAATCACCTTGTAAGTTGACTGTTTCTTTCCCAGCAATTACCAAATGAACCTGGGAAGCTAGATCAGATGCAGGTATTCCTAACAAGTCACCTACATTTAGTCAGGCAGTTCCCATCATTTGTGTTTCATCAGAAACACACTATCTTGTTCTTCTAAGAAAATCACTGTGAAAACACTCTTCTCCCTACTGTTCTCCTTAGAGCATCCTTCACCTCTTTGTTCCTGAAGCTATAAATGAGGGGGTTCAGCATGGGAAAAACAAGGGTATAAAACGCAGAGATCACTTTGTCTGTGTTCATCGAGTGGCTGGAGCTGGGCTGTAAGTATGTGAAGAGGAGGGAGCCATAGAATAACCCAACAGCCATCAGGTGGGAGGTGCAGGTGTAGAAGGCTTTGTGCCTGTTGTCTGCCACATGGATCCGGAGGATGGTGCTGAGGATGCAGGTGTAGGAGACAGCGATGGCCAGGAAGGTGCTGGTTTGTATAAAGCCACAGAGAGTGAGGAGCAGAACCTCGCTGATGTATGTGTTGGAGCAGGAGAGCTCCAGCAGCGGGGGAATATCACAGAAGAAATGGTTGATGACATTGGAGCCGCAGAATGACAACGCGAAGGTGAAAGACGTGTGCACCAGCGAAGTCAGACCCCCGCTGAGATAAACCCCAGCTACCAGGGTGGTGCAGACCCTGCGGGACATGACAACAGTGTAGACAAGAGGGTGACATACAGCCACGTAGCGGTCATAGGCCATCGCAGCCAAAAGGAGGCACTCGGCATCAGCAAAGGCAGCGAAGAAAAACATCTGTGTTGCACAGCCAGTGAAAGAAATGGCCTTCTGCTGTGCTAACAGACTCACCAGCATCTTGGGAGCAATGGCAGATGAACAGATAAGGTCTAAGAAAGATAAATTGCTTAGGAAATAGTACATGGGGGTATGAAGGCAGGCACTGAGCTGGAGAAGCATGATGAGGCCAGCATTCCCCACCAAAGTGGTGATGTAGATGAGTAGGAAGAGCCCAAACAAAGGTATCTCCACCTCCAGACGGTCGGTGAAACCCAAGAGAATGAACTCTGTCAGTGTGGTGCAGTTTTCTTCAGGCATCTCATGACCCTGTGTTTGGCTTTGTCAGGGGATCAGTCCTAGTGGGTAGAGCAATGCACAAACAGATTGTATCTTTCAGAAGACAGAAATGTAGGCACCTCAACAAGTATCAGATGGGGAAACCAATGACTTAGATGACGCCCACTGAGAAGAAACTTTAGGAGGACATTCAAAGAGAGCTTTACACACTTTATATCTTAAATTCCCTTCTGTTTATTCCTTTCATATATATATGGATAAGGTGCTGGGACATAGAACTGTGGAATGGTTTGGGTTGGAAGGGACCTTAAAGCTCACCCAGGTCCAAGCCCTGCCATGGGCAGGGACACCTTCCACTAGAGCAGCTTGCTCCAAGCCCCTGTGTCCAGCCTGGCCTTGAACACTGCCAGGGATGGGGCAGCCACAGCTTCTCTGGGCACCCTGTGCCAGCGCCTCAGCACCCTCCCAGGGAAGAGCTTCTGCCTAAGAGCTCAGCTCAGTCTCCCCTTGGGCAGGTTAAAGCTGTTCCCCTTGGCCTGTCCCTACAGGCCCTTGTCCAAAGCCCCTCTCCAGGTTTCCTGCAGCCCCTTCAGGCACTGGAGCTGCTCTAAGGTCTCCCCTTCAGGAGCCTTCTCTTGTCCAGGCTGCCCCAGCCCAGCTCTCTCAGCCTGGCTCCAGAGCAGAGCTGCTCCAGCCCTCACAGCATCTCCGTGGCCTCCTCTGGACTTGCTCCAACAGCTTCACATCCCTCTTGTTTTGTTGCCTCCACAGTTGGACGCAGGACTGCAAGGGGGTCTCATGAGAGACATCTGGTCTAGGTCATGCTTGTCTAGCAAGGTTGGACCAGATGATCCTTGAGTTCCCTTCCAATCTGGTATTCTACAATTCTATGACATAAGACCTCAGATGGGATTTTATTTAAGAGCTAGAGCATAGTGCAGGTATAGAAGAAACTTTGAAAGATACATCACCTGATGTAAAACATCAAGTATAACATTTTGCATACTATAAGGTATATATTTGAGTGTAGCTGCAACACATTTACCTGTGTGACCAGTAGAGCAAGGAGTTCTGGCACAGTTAATAACGATCTTTGAGGTAGCAGTGAAATGGAGCACTGGGAAAAATGGATTGAAATGCTGGAACATAAACAGATTTATTACTTTATTTAGACGAAAAGACGACAATTATTTTGGAGCACAAATCATTGAGTCTAAAATTAATTATTTCCTCTCACTCTGAGACTTCTTACAAGCATTTTGTGGGTTCATTTTCCTGAGGCTGATCAATCCTTAAGCAACCGATGAAAAGAAAGCCATGAGTATTGTTTTTAAGCATCTGAGCACAAATATACTGTTAGATTTTCCAAGCATTATTCCCCACTTTACTTTTTGTCTGAAACCAAGTGAATTTGATTCAGTCCCCTACAAAATGAATTTCTGGTCTTAATTTTACCTTTCCAGAAGTTCATCATTTAACTTAACTTTGCCAAAGTTAAGACACTTCTCTGGTGATGGCAGTATAAGTTCGAGGCAGGGCAGATCTTTCTTGCTCACCTTTACATTTCCAGGAAATACAAGGACTGCAGAAGGACATTTAATAACGGAACTGCTAGCAGGTCCTGTAAATATCAGTGCTAAGTGGATAAAAGCACAGCCAAACCAGAAATGTCTATGTTCCTTAATAACGTGTAATAATCTAAGCTGACTCGTTCAGGATAGGATATTGAATGGTTACAGTAGAGCCTGGGGGTTCAGAAAGGAGGGTTGCACTGATCTCACCTGTATTTGGCTTTGTAAAGCTTGGTCTAGATGCAACATCTTCAGTTCCATCTATAATCGCTGCAGAGGGGTAGGTGGGATGCATCGTATCCTGGCTATGGGCGCATCTGTTGATGAGAAAGGACGCCTGCATGACCAATATCAATTCACTGCCAAAAGTTTTGATGGTTAGTGAGATGAATCGCATTTTAGACAGTTTTCTTTGATCTTTTTTCAAGGTCCTTCATTCTTGATGCATCCTAGAATCTGAATCACTTTATGGGTATGACCTTTTACTCCAGATGATGTCCGGGGTGACTCAGGTACCGTGATTCCTAGACTAAGATGACAAGCTCTGCCGAAATTCAATTGTGTTTTAGTTTTGGTTGAGACCAGTTAAACAGTGACCTTGTAACATTACCACTTATTTTAACATTATCACAGGTAATTTGAGAGATTTCTAGTGAAAGTAAGAAAAAGAACCTTTCTGCCCCAAAAAATACTCCATAGTTATGCACATGTGGCTCTTTCCTCCTATTTCCAGCTGTGGTTCATGTTTGGAAACTGAGGCAGAGAAAGCCTAGAAGCTGCTGAGTGGTCTTTGATGAGGACCTGCAAGAGGCAGCAGATCAAAATTTAGGTGTAAAAATTAAAGATAAACCAAATTCCCCCCTTTTTAAAGATATATTCATATTTATTGCTTTCTTTTGTTATCTCATGATGCCACAAAACTTTTCTGAATCCGAAATTCATCCAAAGCAACTGACTTAGAACAATTCCTACACAACTCCCTGAATGGAAGGAAATTTTATGCATTAGGAAACTTACCTACTAGGGAAATATTTGGTTTATTTTCCTGGATGAAGGAAATGTTTCTTTTGAGGAATGTCACAGATTTTATATCTTCCTTTTGGACACGGGAGACCGCGATGTTCTCTAGGGAAGAGCAGAGCAAACAATTAAAGTGCTGCCGGTGTTTGTCTCAGTGTCGAAATACTCCAGTGGAACGATGTGCTGTAAAGGTGTTGTACACACTCTTGGAAATGCTTCTAGTATTTCTTTTGACTGGAATCCCATACAGAGTATTGGTTTTAAGCTTCAAAACAGCTTTGAAATGAGAATGGACATCTTGGCAAATGGAGTCCAAGACCGTGAAGTCAAGTCATTGTGACCTTGAAGCAACAGCTTTCAGGGAAAAAGACTTCCAAATGCACCTCAAAATGATTGTGACAATTTAGAAAATGGAATTCCAGAGGCCATTAGAACTTCTGGTAACAGAATTGTGATCATATCAACTTAAAGGTGAACATTCATGCTAGCTAAGGTCCCTACATTATACAGAAATTACACACCCAGAGAAAGATTTAGAGCAGTTTAAGTTGTTACTTTACTACTTACATTAAGCAGTAGCTAATCTTATTCATTAACATGAATTTCTTTTCAAATAAAGCTAATCCTTGTTCTTTCCTAGAAGAGCCCCAATACTGACTGTGAATAAAGAATATCAAGCAGCGAGGGAAAAATAAAAAAAGCTTTAAATTCAACCACTCCTCACTAGCAAATGCTTAATTTGACAAATGTGCAGCTGATATGTTTTTCTATGAGGAAACTTGGGCAACTCAACATTTTTATTCTCCAGCTAACAAGCTTTATTTGCATGGCTTGTCTTCTCCTTCCTTCTATCTTGTCCATAGGTGCAGAGGAAGCTCAGGCTGGATATAAGGAAGAAGTACTTTATTTGTGAGGGTGGTGAGGCGCTGGCACAGGGTGCCCAAAGAAGTTGTGAATGCTCCATCCCTGGCATTGTTCAAGGTCAGGCTGGACAGAGCCTTGGGTGGCCTGGTCTAGTGTGAGGTGTCCCTGCCCATGGGCAGGGGTTTGGAACTGGATGATCTTAAGGTCCTTTCCAACCCAAAACATTCTATGATTCTACATATGTCCAGAGGCAAGCACGTAAGGTCTTACAGTTTTATTGCTTCTGAACTTGAGACATTCCTCCCAGTAGTCTCCAGTAACATCTGAATGGGATGAGGATAGCTTTGTATGGCATGAAATTTGTGTTGGGCACAAAGGCTCTGGAGGTCAGAGGAGCCCTCAAAATGCATGAAAACACATCCTAACTAGTTTTAGGCATCTAAAAGTTAGCCGGGTTCTTTTAACTATCTGTTTAGCTAACATTGGCAAGAAATGGACACTTCCAAAGGATGGTTCATCCCATTCTAAAATAATTTCAAGGAAAATGGCATGTTTTGCTTTCTGCAGGTCTCTGCCTCCCTGCACTGACTGCAAAATAAGCCCCAACGGTTAGGTCAGGATTGCTTGGTTGAATTTTATGCTGCTGAAATTACACCAAACAGATTCTCTCTTCCTATCCCCATACCCTGTCCTCCAGCACTTACACAGAACACAGGCAGAAGCTCTGGGGTAGAGTTCAGAGATGACATCCCTGAGGCAAGACACTACATCTTGACCAAACCAATCACATGGGAGGAAAGCAAAGCACCACGGCAGAACCGATCTTTAACTTTCCTATTTCAAACTGTCTTTGAAGAGATGGGAAAGCTCCTCAGAGGCCTGCAGTAGGCAGCGATGGATATGTTTAGACCTTCCAAATCTCTGGGTAGAGGCTAAACCATGACACAGGAAAGGGATGAAATGGATGCTCTGGTTTGGGGGTAAATGATGTGGGAAAGGCAGTCTAGAATCACAGAATCCCAAGGGTTGGAAGGGACCTAAAAAGATCATCTGGTCCAACCCCCCTGCAAGAGCAGGGTAACCTACAGTACATCACACAGGAACTTGTCCAGGCGGGCCATGAATATCTCCAGTGTAGGAGACTCCACAACCCCCCTGGGCAACCTGTTCCAGTGCTCTGTCACTCTTACAGTAAAGAAGTTCTTCCTGATGTTAACGTGGAACTTCCTATGCTCTAGTTTACACCCATTGCCCCTTGTCCTATCACTGGATATCACTGAAAAAAGCCTAGCTCCATCATCCTGACACCTACCCTTTACATATTTGTAAGCATTGATGAGGTCACCCCTCAGTCTCCTCTTCTCCAAGCTAAAGAGACCCAGCTCCCTCAGCCTCTCCTCATAAGGGAGATGCTCCACTCCCTTCATCATCTTTGTGGCTCTGCGCTGGACTCCTTCAAGCAATTCCCTGTCCTTCTTGAACAGAGGGGCCCAGAACTGGACGCAATATTCCAGATGCGGCCTCACCAAGGCTGAGTAGAGGGGGAGGAGAACCTCTCTTGACCTACTAACCACTCCCTTTCTAATGCACCCTAAGATGCCATTTGCCTTCTTGGCCACAAGAGCACATTGCTGGCTCATGGTCATCCTCCTATCCACCAGGACCCCCAGGTCCCTTTCCCCTTCACTACTTTCCAGCAGGTCAACCCCCAACCTGTACTGGTACATGGGGTTGTTCTTCCCCAGATGCAAGACTCTACACTTGCCCTTGTTAAATTTCATCCAGTTTCTCCCCGCCCAACTCTCCAGCCTGTCCAGGTCTCGCTGAATGGCAGCACAGCCTTCTGGTGTGTCAGCCACCCCTCCCAGTTTTGTGTCATCAGCAAACTTGCTGAGGGTGCACTCAGTTCCCTCATCCAGGTCATTGATGAAAATATTGAACAGCACCGGTCCCAGCACTGACCCCTGAGGGACTCCACTAGTCACAGACCTCCAGCTAGATTCTGCGCCATTGACCACAACTCTCTGCCTTCTTCCTTTCAACCAGTTCTCGATCCACCTCACTACTTGATCGTCAAGCCCACACTTCTTTAGCTTATCTATGAGGATGCTGTGGGAGACAGTATCAAATGCCTTACTGAAATCAAGAAAAACTACATCTACCGCTCTACCATCATCCCTCCACCTAGTCACTTCCTCATAGAAGGCTATAAGGTTGGTCATACATGACTTCCCCCTCATAAAACCATGTTGGCTGTTCTTAATGACCCCCTCATCCTTGATATGCCTAGTGATGGAGTCAAGAATAAGTTGTTCCATCACCTTTCCAGGGATGGAGGTCAGGCTGACCGGTCTATAATTACCCGGGTCCTCCTTCTTGCCCTTCTTATAGATTGGTGTGACCTTTGCCATCCGCCAATCCTCAGGCACCTCGCCCATTTCCCACGACTTACCAAAGATGATGGAAAGTGGCCTAGCAATGACCTCCGCCAGCTCCCTCAGCACCCGTGGGTGCATTCCATCCGGACCCATCGATTTACAGATGTCCAGTTTGCATAGCTGATCCCTAACCCAATCCTCATCTACCAAAGCAAACTCCTCCTTTGTCCTGACTCCTTCTGGGGCTATAGAAATCCGGGGCCCTCGGGGAGAGTCTGCAGGAGTAAAGACAGAGGCAAAGAAGGCATTCAGCACCTCTGCCTTCTTTATATCCTCTGTCTCCAGGGTACCCACTTCGTTCAGCAGTGGGCCTATATTGCCTCTTGTGTTAGTTTTATTTGCTATGTATTTGAAGAAGCCCTTTCTATTGTCTTTAACCCGACTAGCAAGATTGAGTTCCAAGGAGGCCTTAGCTGTCCTAATTGCCTCCCTACATCCTCTAACAACTGTCCGATATTCCTCCCAAGCGGCCAGCCCCTCCTTCCATAATCCATAGATTCTCCTTTTCCACTTGAGTTTGCCCAGCAGCTCCTTGTTTAACCACGCCGGTCTCCTAGATCCCTTACTTGACTTCCTACTCATTGGGACGCTCCGATCCTGAGCTTGGAAGAAGCGGTCCTTGAATGCTAACCAACTATCTTGAGCCCCTTTACCGCCTAGTACCCTTTCCCATGAGACTTCCCTTAGCAGTTGACTGAAGAGGCCAAAGTTGGCCCTTCGGAAATCCAGAACTGTGGCTTTGCTAGGTATTCTATTCCTCCCACACAGGATCCTGAACTCCACCACCTCATGGTCACTGCAGCCAAGGCTGCCATTGACCGTCACCACTTCGACCAAACCCTCCTTGTTGGCGAGTACTAAATCTAGCAGCGCTGCTCTCCTAGTTGGTACGTCCACCATTTGCATTAAGAAATTATCATCAATGCACTCGAGGAACTTCCTAGACTGTGAATGACTGGCTGTGTGAGTCTTCCAGCAAATATCGGGGTAGTTAAAGTCCCCCACGACGACTAAGGCATGTAGTCGCGAGGCTACTTCCAGTTGCCTGTAGAAAGCCTCATCAACTCCTTCATCCTGATCAGGAGGTCTGTAATAGACCCCCAACAACTGTATCACCCATGCCAGTCTGCCCCTTGATTCGTACCCACAGACATTCCACTTGCTCCTCATCCGACCCCAGACAGAACTCAATACATTCTAGTTGCTCTCTCACGTAAAGAGCAACTCCACCACCTCGCTTCGCTGACCTATCTTTCCTAAAAAGGACATAGCCATCCATGACCACATTCCAGTCATGTGAACTGTCCCACCATGTCTCTGTAATTGCCACTAGATCATAACCTTTAGCCCGCACACAGACTTAATAGGGGGAAATTATCATGTTTGGGTTGTTATTCATGCCTCTGCTCTATCATTTGATATTGGTAATACGGTGTTCATCAGTCAACTTAAACAATTAAAAGTTACTCCTCTAAGCTTAAACTTCTACAGCTCTAGTAATCAACATACAGAAATAAACATTCAAATTTTAGGAAGAATCCAGAGCTCAAACATCTCTATATAGGCTGTGGACACTGCTTATCTGAGCTTAGGAGAGGACTTTGTGTCTCTCTTCTGGTGCGGTTGTGCTTTTCAGCAGAGCTGGTTAGCCCAGGGCCCCGGGCAGTGCCAGTGCTGTGGGACAGCACAAAGCAGGCCTGCAGGAGCCACAGAGCCCACGTGGATCTGAGGAGAAAACAGCCGTCCAAGCACCAGAGGGGGATACACTGAGGAAGAGCCTCCTTCACCTGCATCGGGGTTTGTCACCGTGGACAAGGAGTGCCTGTGGCCTTCTGATTTAGACACGCCCCCCCCCCTCCCCTTTCCAGCCTGGATAATGAAGCAGCAGGACCAGAAGCAGGACCAGCTTCCAAGCTCCTGAAGAAAGATGCTGCCTGTCAGACCAACATCACCACACAAGGCAGGGGCCATGCCCACAATGAGGACAGGAGCTGGTCCTGTGCTACAGCGCCTGTCAGCAACGGAAGGCAGGAGCTGAACCAGAAGATCCACAGTAAACTCTGGATCCACATAGCAAGAAAATGCCTGGAGATAAAGCACCGAATGCTCCCCGTGGCAGTGCAGAGGTCCACAGGCATGTTGCGGTCCTCAGTGCCCAGAATGAGGCAGGCTGCGGCTGGGTACCTGCGGCCACGCAAGGGCTCTGCCCATGTGGCAAAAGCAAAGCAGCTCAGACAGAAGGAATGGGTCATGCAGCAGCAGGTTCTGGCATCCCTCACCTGTACTGCGGTCCCTATGACACCGTGCTCCTGCCTGGATTGTATCTCCTCCTCCCCCCAAGTTCCAGGGGAGGAGATCAGGCAGGCATTCCTGGAGGCCAGGACCCTGCCCAGCACATCCTGCAGCTCTGGGAATGAAATGGGCACAGACACCAAGGGTGCGCCAAGGACACCCTGTAGCATGGTGAAGGACTCGGCAGGGCCAGCACCCACCCTTGTGTCCCCAAGCCTTGTCCCAGCGTTCTCTGCTATGGACACCAAGCCAGAGAAGGCACAGGGAGCACACATGTGCTCAGCCCATGAAGGCTTCATGGCACGAGCAAGAGTAGCCCCACAGAGCCATTGTGGCTGCTGCAAGAAACAAACTAAACCTGCTGATGGCAGCTTCTCAAGTGGGATAGCCCCTCGGGAGAGCACCACGAGCAGCACCAGCAGGGAAGGGAATGCAGCATCCAAGCCCTGGTCGAGTGAACCAAGCCAGGACAAGCAGAAGTGGCGGTACTCAAGGAGGCAGAGCCCTGGCAGCTCTGAGAGCTCCCTAAGCTGTGGGACATGGTCCCAGGCCACCTCCAGGAGCACAGACAGGCAAAGCAGATGGACTCCTGATGGCCTCTCAAAGGGAAGCCCACCCGAGATGGCTCCAACTTCAAGCCCCTGCTGCACACAGGGGATCCCCAGCCAGCACAACCCATCCTCGCAGCAGCACTGCAGTTCTGCTGTCACCAGGAACGTGAGCTCATGCCAGCCATGCCCAGCCCAGGATGCCCAGGACACTGCAGCAGCATCGACCCTGCGTGCGGTGATGGAGAAGATTCGGCAGCGGCGAAGGAAGTTGTCCTCATCCCCGGAGAGGTCTCCCACTGAATGCAGCTAACATGGTGCGGAGAGGCAGGGCCAATCTTCCCAGGGCTCCTGTTCTCCATGAGCCCTCTGTTCTTGTAAATAAACACGTTGATGGTTCTCCAAAGATGTATGCAAGTAGACTAAGCCCTGCTGCAGGGGCAGGGATGTGAAAAGGAAGGTGGGCTCAGGGACACAGAGGAAGCTGTGCTGTCCCAGCAGGAGGACCTGGCCAAGAGGAGAAGCCTGGGCAAGGTGGGTTCTGCTCCTAGAGCTCCTTCTCAGCCCTGCCCTGCCCAGCCCCTTCTGCCACCCTGCAGGGCAGGTCCTCTGGCTCAACTTCACTTGTTCTCCAAGCCTTCCCTGAGAGCAGCTCCCTGCAGCCCCATCCCAGGCACCTTTGGGGACCACAGGACTCTCTGAGTGCCTGTAGCTGCCTCTCAGGGGCAGCTCCACAGCAGTTTGCCCAGACACAAGCTCATTGACCAGACAAGATGATGCCAGTGTCCAGCTGCAGGGCCGAGGTCCTCGATACCTACAGCACGTCTCTTGAGCCAGTTGCTGTACTGACATGTCTATGCTGTGCCCCACATCCTCAAGATCTCCTGCTAAAATGCATACATCATGGACCACTCCAGCTGTGCCGCTGTGCTCATCACCTCAACCAAGCTCCTCATTATCATCTCCTACACCTGCATCACAGTTGCCATCCACAGGATCTATGTCCAAAGGCAGGCAAAAAGCCTTCTCCACCTCTGCTTCCCACCTAATTCCTGCAGCCATATTTTATGGAACAGGCTTCTTCATGTACACACAGTTCACAATTCTCTATGGAGCACAAGAATAATTGCTTACTTTTATGCTCTGGTGATTCCCATGCTGAATCCTATGATGTACAGTCTGAGGAACAGGGAGGTCAAACCACCCCTTCAAAGAGCAGTAGCAAGGCTGTATTTCTCTGAGTACAACAGTACTCCGAGAGGAGTCTTAAAGCTGTCTAATATGTGGACACATGAGCACAACTGACATCTCTGGTTCAGGCATTAGAACAGGCTGCCCAGGGCACTTGGCAGTGTTGGGGAACAGTTGGACTTGATTTCCTTAAAGGTCTTTTCCAACCTGGTTGATTCTATGATTATGGGACTTGACTCACACCCTGGCAGACTGATTTTGAGATACATGGTGCAAACTATGGCCCGATTGTGCTTGCTGTTGCAGTTGGATTCTTGGCATGCTGGTTCATGCATAGGATAGCCCACAGGATGTAGATATATGAGACCAGAGTGACCACAAAGGCTCTGCCCCCAGTGGCTCCAGCAACTGTGAGAATTACCAGTTCCCTACTGTAAGGAGATGAGCAGGAGAGGGCCAGCATGGGAGGGGTATCACAGTAATATTGTCCAACTTCATCAGAAAGACAAAAAGAGAGTATAAACATCAAAGATGTGCGCAACAGGGAGTTTAACAGCCCTGCTACCCAGATGCCAGCGGCTAGGTGAGCACACAGCTTTGTACTCATGATATTCATGTACTGCAGTGGATGGCATATTACAACGTTCCAGTCATATGCCATCACAGCCAAGAGGAAAATCTCTGTGCCTACGACATCAATGAGGAAAAAGAGCTGGATCATGCAGCCATGGAATGAAATCACCTTGTTCTCAAGCCTCGGGAACGTGGAGGTGAGGGGTGCTCTCAAGAGACTCCTAAAAAAGTTCTAGTTTCCTTTAGACATCAGACTGGCAATGAGAGTGTCATAATCAAAACAAACTTGGACATCCTTCAGTTTCAGTCCCCTTTTGGTTGCTGACCATTGAAACTAAAATATGACAGCAATCATGAGGACCCAAGTGCTTGTACATGTTGTTGCTACAAGATACAGTGAACCACTTCTTTCTTTCTCCTCTGTCAGGATGTAGCTATACTGTCTGATTTTACCCTTAAACTCACTAATTATACTCAAAGCCGTACTTGCAGTCCTGCCCCACGTGCCACCCCCTGCTTTAAAGACTTGCTGCTCTTTGTGTCACTCCATAAGGAACTGTATTTTTAAGACTGAGAAGCACCCCTCACATTTTTTAGTTCTTCTGCTAGACCTTCAGGAGGGAATGATGGGGCAAAGAGGAGATCCAAGTCCTCATGGATGCTTGCTAAGAATAAATCTGGGCTAATGCGTTTGAAACCAGGAACATCTCCAATTGGCAGTGCAGAAGCCATGTTTAACATTACGAATGAGCAGTGCTGGTTTAAGGTCAAATAAATGAATGCTACATATGTGCATTCCCCACATAAGGTTCAGCAATCACACACAGCTCAATGCAATCAATTCTAGGCAACATCTTTATAGGACCCTTTGCTGACACAGAAAACCCATCTATTCTTAAGAGACAAACAAAGAAATTTGCAAGTCCCAGCTGTGGATTTGAGTAGAAAACGTCGTCTAAGGTGATGGGTCACCACATACAAATACTTATTTGTGGAGAAGTGGCTAACAGAGAAAGGTCACATTCCCATCAACAAGCTGAAATAGAACATTTGTTTAGAGAATGGTACAGACTTATTAGCACCAGATAATGAGGAACTGAGGGACATCATGAGGGAAGCGCCATGCTCTGGCCAATTAAAGACAAGGACACTAACTAATAAACAAGATAAGCACATAAAAATAGAGGATAGAAAAGTACACAGTTTAACCACAAAAATAATGAGCTTACGCAATGCCTTACTTATGCCAGAACCAATCAAGCGCCTAGTATTTGCATATTCATGTATTATTGTTGCTATATTAACCAGAGGTAGAAGCCCAATAAAAGAATCACGCTTATGGATCACAATGGTCGCGTCTTGATTCCTCTCTGCTGCGACACTTATTCATTAACAGAACCAATGCTAGACCACACCACACCAGCTGAAGCCCTTAGGAGCAGCAGAGAAAAAAAGAGCTTTTTTCCCAAAGTGCTCATGGGGAAGCTCTTCCTATGTGCCACACTTGGGAAAAGTTACCTTAGGAGATAAATGTTTCACCCTTTGATAATGAAGATTGTCAAAGAGAGAGAAGTAAATGAGTTGACCATTTCTTGTTAGATCCGCAAAATTAGGGACATGAATCTTAGCGGTGTAGGAAAAGTGGTTCAGACACACCTGTGACACAATGTTCATCTTAGAAAAGAGATTTAGGAGGGCAAATAGTCCCTAGCTTGATGTCAAACACACTGAATCAACATCAACAAACAGTGGACATAACTTACCGTAAGGAGCTGTCAAATTAACAGCACCGAGGTGGAAAGCCAGATTTCATCCATGATTAGGAGGGCACCAGAGGTGCTAGAAATGGGCAGACTTCAGAGATGGTTGAAGGGGAAGCACTGGCCACCCCTGGGGAGCAGACCTTCATGAGGACAGCAGTTCCGAAGTTCCAGAAACACCATGGGTCTAGTTTACCTGGGTATCAGGAATAGCAAAATCATAGAATAGTTTGGGTCGGAAGGGACCTTAAAAGTCATCGTCCCTAGATAAGGTGTGAATGTGGCAAAACTGGAATGAACATGGGGAAGTGATCAGAGTGGGTCATTTATCTGGGAGGAGACAAAGGTGGTGAAAGTGAGGTATCATGGCTGATGAGGGAAGAGCAAGAAAAGATGCATTAAAAGGGGCCAGGGGCCACTGAGCAGGCTGCTGGTCAGTTTATCTGGCCAAGTTCCATGCTTGACCACCACAGCTGTCCCATCCTGCTATTGAATTGTATTCACAATGGTGAGCTATGCATTTTGACTACTTCTGCCAACATCTGCGGTTTAGAGCTTAGAAATTCATTGGGGAAGAGATGCAACCACATGCCAGGTATGAGCAGTGCAATTATTTCACCACAGTAAGCTGAGACATCAGGCTGAATGAAAATCTTGTATCCGTGTGGCCATTCAGAGACAAGAGAAATTGCACACACCCAGCAGGATGACAACTTCTCATAGCTTCTAGTGTATGCCATAGGTTGGGAACAGAAAGAAAATAGCTTCAAGGAGATACAGAGAAGAACATCAGAGTCCAGTCTGAAAACCAGGAAGTTTTGTGAAGAAAAAGGAAGGGGATTTAATACTGGACATATGCAGGGATATTTAATACGTGGGTTAGACAGCACAAGCACTGTTTACTTTCAGAATCCAAGGAACTTTAGAAGTAAAGAGTCCATCCACAGTGTACCATCAGAAGCAAAAGGAGGTAGGCCATGAGCAGGGCTGGAGATAAAGCTCTGCACTGGGTCTAGGATCCATCCAAGAAGCAGAAGCACAACTATAACCACACACATCTCCACTGTAGTCAAAGAAAGACTGGCAGCCCTAGACCGAACTTAAACAGGGCTCCTGGGCCATGGGCAGTACCATGTGTGTGAAGTGGTCCAGGTGAGAATCATCAGGGCCATTAAGTACTATTAGTGTCTTCTAGTATGTTAAAACTAAAAAGAAACCTCATTCTTTGAATCAGCTGAAATACTCACTTTACCTGAAAGTAAGTTTTCAAGGCTACAGTTTCTATTATATGAAGACACAGAGTACTTAAAGCATGGATAAAAGAGGGCAAAGGCTCTTTGTTCACAAGCAGCCATACAGAGAAGACAAGGGGCAACAACTACAAGTGGACTGGGAGAGATTTCATCTCAAGAGAAGAAATACATCTTTTACAATAAGAACAATCATTCACTGGAACAGCCTCTCCAGGGACATGGTAGAGTCCCCATTGCCTGAGGATTTCAAGATGCAATTGGACAGGGTGCTAGATAATCTCATCTAGTTTCCCTTTCCTACAAAAAGATGATCTTTTTAGGTCACTTCCAACCTGGGCTATTGTATGATGATTCTGTGAAGAGCCTCTAAGTAATAAACACTATTCCGTGCGTGTGTGCGTACGCATGTGCAGTCCAAGGTGAATGACAGTTACATGTTAATGTTTAATCTTCCTGTTCTTGGTGTTTGTGTTGGCTCTACAGTTTGTTTTGTGTCTAAACAGCTCACCTTGGTTGGAACTAGATGAGCTTTAAGATCAATTCCAACCCAAATCATTCTGATACAGCATGATTCTATGATCCCTCATACTGTATGTTCCTAAGGATTTAAGAGAATAAAAAAGACTCTCTGTTTTATTCATTCAGAGGGGTACCTTTACAGAATTCCAGGCATCCTGCTGCAAAAGAGCACGTCAGAGAAGACTTTATGTACAGAGATGTGAATGAGCAACTGCAGGGAAAGGCTGGCAGTTCTCCTGAAGCAGCAGGATAAAAATGATCACCAAACAGAGCTTGCCAACAATTTTGTGCCTGTTTGAGCTGGCTGTTCAACGATAGAGCTGTCTGTGCTCCCATCCTCCCATTGCAACAGGGCAGCCCCACTTCCAGGAATATGAGAGTAGCTCTGCGGTGAGACATGGGTCAGCCCATGGGTATTGATTTCTGACAGCAGCCAAAAGTAGATGTTCAGAGAAAGAGTATCAGACACTGGATGAGTGTATTAAGACCCTTCCTTGTGAAGGTTTTTCCAGCTCTGGCAAAGAAAATCGCAGCTGGCTGACAGAGCTGCCTCTTTCTAGTGTTACTGGGCACGAGATAAAAAAGAACATCTTGGTTTTGAGGGACACTTGTGGATAAGCACCCAGCCCCAGGAGGGGGTTACCGCTGATGACCTCTCCTCAGAGACAAGCACACCTCTTCATCCTGGCTTGAGCAAAGTCCTGAGCTTATTTTTGTCTTTTTCCCGCCTACAAACCTGTTAGAACCCTCATCCTTCAAATTGCTTCGAATCAAAAGATGTAAAGTTCAGAGCTTGTGCTATCTACTAATGCAAATAATGGAAGGAGAGGATTTTCAGAAGTAGGTAAGTGATCTAGAAGCACAGATCTCAAGTCCATAGAACTTTTCATGTCTTGGATGATGCCTCTACATGCCTCTTTGTCCTAGATACTCCAAAGTATTTTAAAACTAAACCCTATATAAAATCCTACGCTACCTATTTATACAATTTATACTGAATTTCCCTTCTCCCTCCCAGAGGCCTGCAGTTTTCAGATCCTGAAGGATGTTGTTTCATGCAGTATGATATTCATCAGAAACATTACCATGACTGGTCTACTGAAGGCAAAATGTCATTGTTCTTTGCCTAAGCAGTGTAGTTACGTATATTATACATGCCTGAACAGAATCAGAAGTTCAGTGTAGCTTTTTATGCTGGCACAGCCTTTAAAATGGTTGTGTTTGTATCTGCTTATACGAAAGGCTTCTCTCAAGTTCTACATCCATTTTAGGCAGGATGCTGGACTTCACGTTATTCAGGTTCTTGCTGTTGACGTCAGAACTGACAGAGTCCGCCTAGTCTAGCAAGATCGTGTCTTGAATAAGAATTGGATTAATCTCATTAGACATTAGGGATCAGGCCCATCTCTCTGGAATTGAGGTGTTTCCATGTGAGCCGTTGCCACATTTGCACAGGTGCCAGTGAAAAGCTGCTTGATACTAGTCTTTTGCAGCTTTTATCCTACATGCTGGTCCCATACAGATGTCTTGGATATCAACAGTACCTGAATTGACAAGAGGCACCAATGCTTTGGTACCTTAATCCTTCCTGTCGGGACAGGAGGGACGTGCCTGCTGTGACTGCCCAGGAGATAGGTGCTGAGCAGTCTGGGCTCCCTGGGCTGCAGTGCAGACAAGTTATGTGATTGTATGGACTGGGGTGATAACTAAGCTATCTCTCCTACCTGAGACAGTAACTTTGGGCTGAAGCAGACTGCCTCCTTGAATTGAGCTTTTTAGGATTATTTCATAACCTCCCTTCCAGAACAGTTTCAGTTTTGGAAAGATGCTTCCTTTTGCAATACATTCCCTTGACAGCATTATTGCTCATTCAGGCTGTGAGACTCTACTTAGTCTTAAAAACACAGGATAGGATTCGGTTTCAGCTTAAGGTGTCAGATTTAGACACCTACATATAAGCATTGATTTGTAAGCCATACATCTAAATCTCTGTCATGACTGAGGAATAAATCAGGTGCCAAGGTTAACTCCAGAAGGCTACTCAGGTTCTCAGAAACAGCTGAGAAGTTGAGATGAAGTTACCACCAACTAGCTGGTGATCTGAATCACCCTTTAGAGTCCATTGACTGTATCAACTAGGCATCCAAGTAATTTGTTCAGCTGTAACAGTCGGGTACCACTTGAGACATCCTGGTGTGACCTGTCATTTGTCCAATTTTGATTCCAGAGGAGCACAAGCCCTGCAACATCCCTGCATCAAATGTGACGGCTGCCTTCGGATGTCCCAGATACCGTGCAGCATATCGAGTGACATTTAAGAGTGTCTTCCACAGCATTACTAATGTAGGCCATCTGCTACTCGCCTTTTACTTCACGAAGATTTAGGATCCAACAAATGTGACCATGTATTACTGAGAAACTCATGTAAAGCCTTAAAACATCTTAGAAAGTACAGTGTAAAGACAGAATATGAGCATTGGAAGCTCTAGTGATGAGAATGCCATAAGATCCTAAATCCACATTAAAGTGGCTGGACATATTTAGTTTGCTAGATATGGTCTGTATGCTGAATTTTGGCTTTATTGCAGGAAAAGGGTACAGCTGTACGGATATTTGTCCAAAAGAGGAGATGCGTGTCATGATGAGACTCTCTGAAGGATTGTTTCACTCTAGAAGTCTGTTCCATGTTTCTTCCCATGTTAAGAAAGGACATTAAGAACTGGGATTTTAACACATAATTTTTTGACCTAACATTGAATTTTGATTTCTAAACAGGACCTGCCCAGGAGCCGGCAGCTCCGCTGACGCGAGCAGGGACTCACAGGGGGCAGAGCCAGGAGCAGCAGCACCAGCCCTGAGTGGTTAAAAACCTGCCCCAGGGAGCACGGCCAACGGAGCGGGTCGAGGCAGTTCGCGCGGGCAGGCGAGCGGGATGGTGAGCATCCGTCGTATGGGCAGGGCCCGCTCTGGGAGCTCTGCTCTGGCTGCCCCGGCGGTGGCCAGCGTAGGCACCCAGACAGAGAGGATGACAGAGAAGGCTGCAATGCAGAGCTTGGAGTGTAGTGAGTGCCTGCACTGGTCTGGTGAGGGAAAGGTGCACAATGGGCAGGGATGCACTCGGTGCTCCCTGGTGGGGGTCCTCCTGCAGCAGGTGGCTGAGCTGCGAGATGCTCTTAATAGGCTGCAAGATGTCAGGGTAGCTGAGAGGAGGCAGGGCTGCTTGCTCCAGCCCCAAACCGTGCAGGGGCTTCAAGCTTCCCCTTCAGCTTATGAAGGAAAGAAGGAGGCCGTTAACCCGGGAAGCTGGGAATTAATGGAAAAAAAAAAAAAAACAACAACAAAAGAAGGACGAAAAGGACAATTAAAAGCAAACGGCTTCCTCCTAAATCTGTTGTCCCCACGCAGAACCGTTTTGCTGTCTTGCAGGAGGCTAATGAGGAAACGCACTTGCACCAGAAACAGCCGGCTGATGCACAGGTAAAGATCTCTGGTGGCACTGCCAAGAAAAAGCAGCGGGTTGTAGTAGTAGGGGACTCTGCTTTAAAAGGGACAGAAGCACTCCTCTGTCGACCTGACCCCGTCTCGAGGGAGGTGTGCTGCCTATCAGGAGCATGGATCAGGGATGTTACAGAGAGGCTGCCTGCTCTAGTAAGTCCCACGGACTATTACCCACTCCTAGTGACACATGTGGCTGCTAGGGATATAGATAGTAGTGGACTGGGGACCATAAAGAAAGACTACAGAGCACTGGCAGAGGTGGTTAGGGGCTCTGGAGCTCAGATAGTCTTTTAGTCAACTCTCCAGGACACAGGGGAGGACCTAAGAAAAGCTAGGAGGGGTAGCCAGGTTAATAAAAGGTTAAAAGGGTGGTGTCCTAGTCAGGGGTTTGGGTGTCTTGAACACAGGACTGATGTTTTTAGGCCAGGCCTACTGGGAGCTGGTGGAGCTGGTCTGATCATAAAGAAGGGGAAGAGCACTGTCCCCAGGACAGTGAGAAGAGTGTGTAGCAAGCTCACTGCCCTGGACTTCAAAAGAGCAGACTTTGGCCTCTTCAGGAGCCTGCTTAGTAAGGTTCCATGTGATACAGCCCTGGAGGGCAGGGGGGCCCAAGACTCTTGGTTGATATTCAAGGATCACCTGCTACAAGCTCAGGAGTGCTGCATCCCAACTAGAAGGAAGTGCAGCAGGAGGGCCAGGAGACCTCCCTGGATGGATAAGGAGCTGCTGAGGAAAATTCAAATGAAAAAAGAGGATTATAAAAAGTGGAAGCAAGGAAAGGCGGCCTGGGAAGAGTACAGGGATGTTGTCCGGGAAGCTAGGGACCAGGTTAGGAGGGCTAAGGCCCAGTTAGAATTAAACTTGGCTAGGGATGTTAAGGATAACAGGAAGGGATTCTACAGGTACGTAGCAAATAAAAACCAGACTAGGGACAACATAGGCCCCCTGAGGAAGCTCTCAGGAGAACTGGCTACACAGGATTTGGAGAAGGCTGAGGTTCTGAATGACTTCTTTGCGTCGGTCTTCACTGGCAAAGGCTCTGACCTCTGACAGCACCACCCAAGTGTGTTCAAGGCTAGGTTGGACGAAGCCTTGGGTGGGATGGTTTAGTGTGAGGTGTCCCTGCCCGTGGTGGGGGGGGTTGGAACTAGATGATCTTGAGGTCCTTTCCAAACCTAACTATTCTATGATTCTATGATTCTATAAAACTTTCTCAACACATTTGTTGGAGTCGCGGGAGACAAGCCTCATGCTCTCATGGTCAGCAAGCCTCGTTTATTTAGCAAGACACATCCACTTTTATAGCTTGCAGGGTTAGTTACATTGTCTGATAAGATACAGCAAAATCATTGGTCAGCCTGTGTCGACGCAGGGGTCTCCAGGCAACTGCGACCACCTCTTGTTTCAACATGTTCCGACATGTCCCAGCTTGCCCAAGCAAGACCATTGTGCTATTCCAGCAAGATACCGTTGCGCTATCTCAGCAAGATGCATATCCTGTTTCTTAAGCAAATCCGGGTAAACATTAACCACGAGATTGCTGTGCCCTGGAGGCCTACATTTCCACCAGCTGCACGGTATCATGCCCTTTGTTACTTAGCCATTCAGTTGTTAAGCTCTCTACACTTCCCCCGTTTTCTTTAACAGCAAGCATAGCCATTTTATGATTAAAAGCGTTCGATATCATTTTCTGTAAACACTGCATAATACACGGCAAAAGCAATACTGCTAATAATATTACAACCACCACCAAAACAATTTTTTCTATTAAGGTAACAAGCCAGGGAGATAGCCCGAAAGACGTCAGCCAGTTGGTAAAGGGATCACTTGTTTCTTGTAACTTTCGCATATTGTTTCTCAACTGTGCCAATTGTTTGTGAATGGAGTTAGAATGGTCCGAGAGATTCATGCAGCACATACCTTCAAACTCATCACACCCATGACCTTGTGCGAGGAGTAAAAAATCTATGGCGGCTCGATTTTGGAGAACTGCATGCCGGACTCCTTCTAAGTCCATGGCTAGATTTGACAATATGTTTGTTGTAATGTTTATTTGTTTTCCTGTCCAACAAGCTAATTTTCTTGAGTGAGAGCTTGAGCAGATGCTATACCCGGAGCAAAAATACTGGCTAAAATAACTTCAGGAGGATCCCAGAGCGTAACAATATCGGAGCACTCTGGGCCCAGCTGTGTGGTAGCTCTTTTACGGCGTATATGAGTCTTATTGGCTTTAAGAACTGTCATTATGTCGGGTGCAAACATTGTTAGCTGGCCTATATAGCAGGGTCCTCCCTCCGGGCTTCTAGGGATTCCCTGCCACGCCCTATCACCACAGATCAAGAAATATCCATCAGGTAAATAGCCTGTGTTGGACGTTACAATGGTTTTATGTGTGATGTTTTTGCAATAAGCGGTCTCATTATAGGGCCTATTTGAGGAAACATTTACTGAGTTATGTGGAAGCCCAAAAGGGTCCTTCCAAGAGTCAAAGTGAAAACAATATTGTGCAGGCGCAGAACCTAGCAGATTAAATTCTTGGATTTCAGAGACATTTTTTCTTATATTGAGCTGAAAGGTAAAATTGGCTGGGACGCCTATCAAACAGGTTCTAAAGGGGTCAGAAGCTTTAGCAAGAGCAAGGCATAAACTACTTTGGTTAACTTTTTCAGCCCAAGTGACCCACATGTTTTTTCGTTCCTCTATTTTGTTTAGAGTGTCCCAAGCTCCTGTATTGAGGCCGAAAACGGCGACAAGTACGATCCCAATCTTCAGGTTTAACTTGCCACAAAAGTGGAATACCCACATCTTTACCGCACTTAATCTCTAGAGGCACTGTGGCTAGTGCGGTTTGAATCTGGGAGAGAATCTCCTGAACCCGATATTTCAAATATCGTTGTTCCAGATCTTCCCGGTTCTCAACTAATGGATACGTTAATGGGAGATTTACGGAAGGAGTTATACCTGCTTCCGCCAACAGTGCTCTATAAGGATTATAATTATGATGGGGATTCCAGGTACAGTTTACACAAGCACCATGTGCCTGTAATTGGCTTTGGGACACCCAAACCTTTTGGTGACAATTTCCACACTTAATTTTGATCCAAGCTCTATGATAATCTTGTAAACATGCTAAACAATGGCGAGTAGGAGACAAAATCCGATCAAATGTTCTCGTAAGTTCCCAAAACAAATGGAGTTCTGCCTCTTCTTGTGTCGAATAGGAAAAGCGAATCCCAAAACGTCTTTCAAGTGGTTCCAGCAACGGACGGAGGGTCAGCTGCAGACGATGACGACGACGGAGTTCTGGGCTGTCCATTCGATTGAGCAGCCCGAGTCCAGCGAGCAGGGATCCACTTGGGTCCAAACACCAGGGGCCTGACAGTCGCAACGAATGTGGCCTAATTTTCCGCATCGAAAACACTTCATTCGGGTGGCTGGGGCTGCTGGACAAGTCTGCGCAACTGCCGCCTGAAGAGGTGCAAGGGCTGCCAAAACTTGGCTTTGAACTTTAGATTGGGCGTTAAGGCCTTCACCAATTTTGTTAAGGGCTTCCACTACAAAAATTTGACTGCTTGAGGGGAGAGTATTTGCTTTATCTAAGAGATCTTGGATTACCCAGTTGCCAGGAGCAGTAGCGATAAGGGAGCGTGTGACTTGATTACCATTTTGTATAACACACTGCTTTAGGAGTGCGTCCTGCATGTGCTCCGCAACACCAGCTTTAGAAAGGGCTTGCATCAATTTGTCAACGAATGACCCAAGGGGTTCCTCTCGACCTTGTTTAATATTCATATACATAGGGGGCCCCCCCGGCTCCCGAATTTTGTCCATTGCCCTTTTTGCCACCCGCATGACCTCTCTTAATTTTTCTACTCCTATACCAGCCTGGGCATCTGTTCGAGTATAATCACCGTTTCCTAGTAATTCATTCATTGTAATTCCAAAAAGGGGGTCTCCTTGGCCACGAGGTAATGCTACTGAAGCAGCCGCTTCCTCCCCCCATCTTGCATCAAATGTAAGTTTCTGATGAGGGGTATAAATTAAACGAGCAATACCCTTGATGTCTACAGGCAGGAGAATCATTGAATTAAATAAGTAATCAAGCATCTGCTTGGCCGGTTCACTAGTAACCCCAAATTGAGAGACTGTAGCTCGGAGTTGTGCCAATATTTTCCAATCCATTTGAGTGATATCTACCCTATGACCGCCGCCTGGTCGAGGGTGAAAAATAACAGGAAAGGCCATAGAAGTAGCAACATGGTCTTGTGCCGCGTCGGCAAGGACCCTATCTCCGTTTTCGACTCCTTGGCGTGCCAGAGCAGCCCAAACTTCCCGTCTCTGACTTGCCATAGCCTCCGCGAGGTCCGAAAGGGCTCCAGGGAACGGCTCCGTGGCATTAGGAGACAAAGGAAGGGAGTTTTGAGGAGACTCAAATGGTCCGTTTTCCAGAATAGAGGCAGACGGGGGAGAGGGAGAGGGAAGAGGGGAAGGAGGAGGGGGGGGGGTATCTCGACTGTCGAAACGGTCGGCGGATTAGGGGCAGAGGGAGAGGGAAGAAGGGGAGGAGGAGGGGGGGGGGTATCTCGACTGTCGAAACTGTCGGCGGATTAGGGGCAGAAGGATCATAGTGACGATTTTGATTTTGTGCCAAACGGGCACTTTCGGCCGCACGTTTCTCTGCCTGTACCATCAAGAGTTCGTTATGTATCAAGCGCCATAATTTGGATAATTTTTTAGCAATTTTATCATCGTCTATCATAAGGTCCCATAATTTATCGCCGTAGCGGCGCCATTCCGATAATTGGTGAATAGAGTGGGGATCACTAAAAATACCGAGAGACCTAGCATGGGAAAGAAGGGCAGGGAGGTCCTTATCAAAATCTAAGCCTTTTACCCCCCGACGACGGAGGAAGGCATTAAAAAGATCATACGCCGCTTGCCTGTCCATGTTTACCGGATCCGTTGCACCCTCCAGGCGTCGGCAGCGCGTAGCAGCAGAGCCTGCCGATGCAGCACTCTGGGCCAAAGCACGAGACGAGCAGCCCACCGATGTAGCACTCCCGTTCTGCAGAAGCCGTCTTTAAATCGAGACCTGCACCCAACGCAACTCCTTCAGGCAAAGGGAAGGGTCCCTGTTCGGGCGCCAGTTGTTGGAGTCGCGGGAGACAAGCCTCATGCTCTCATGGTCAGCAAGCCTCATTTATTTAGCAAGACACATCCACTTTTATAGCTTGCAGGGTTAGTTACATTGTCTGATAAGATACAGCAAAATCATTGGTCAGCCTGTGTCGACGCAGGGGTCTCCAGGCAACTGCGACCACCTCTTGTTTCAACATGTTCCGACATGTCCCAGCTTGCCCAAGCAAGACCATTGTGCTATTCCAGCAAGATACCGTTGCGCTATCTCAGCAAGATGCATATCCTGTTTCTTAAGCAAATCAGGGTAAACATTAACCACGAGATTGCTGTGCCCTGGAGGCCTACATTTCCACCAGCTGCACGGTATCATGCCCTTTGTTACTTAGCCATTCAGTTGTTAAGCTCTCTACACACATTCTCGTTTTTCTGGTCACCATGTTATATAAAATGGATGGTATGTTGTGTCTTGTACCTTGTTTTCCACATTCTCTCCCCTTCAAACCTCTTGTTATACTTATCTTGCAGAAGATTTGAGTTGACTTTGTTACTATTTCTTATCTTGACAGTTAACCCACTAGAACAATAATGGCCAAGGAAAACCAAAGCATAGTGACAGAGTTCATCTTACAAGGCCTCTCCTCCCAGCCAAGGACACAGACTGTTCTTTTCCTCGTGTTTCTGTTATTTTATCTGCTCACAATTGTTGGTAACATCACGGTTATTGCAGTGATCAGAGCTGATTCCCAGCTGCAGTCACCCATGTACTTTTTCCTTGCCAACCTGCCTTCTTAGACATCTGCTATGTCTCCAGCAACATCCTCCAGATGTTGGTGAACCTCTTGACCAAGAAAGGGATCATCTCCTTCTCCAGATGTGCTGCTGAGATGTATTTCTCTCTGGCTTTTGGCATGACAGAGAGTTTCCTCCTTGGGGTCATGTCCTGTGATCGACATATGGCAATATGTCACCCCTTGCTCTACAACACTGTCATGAACAGGAAGGCTTGCATTCACATGGTCACGGCTTCCTGGGCCAGCAGCCTGCTGAGCTCCATGGTAGTCAACGGTTTCGCTTTGCATCTGTGGACATCACATCTTGAACCATTACTTCTGCGAAGTGCCAGCAGTGCTGGCCTTGGCCTGTGCTGACACTGCCCTCCTGGAGTTGCTCATCTTCATCTTCAGCATCCTCATTGCCTGCATCCGCTTTCTTCTGGTCATCATCTCCTACGCCTACATCCTTCCCACCATCCTCAAGATGCAGTCTGCACATCTGAAATCTAAGGCCTCTTCCACCTGTGGATGCCACCTCATAGTGGTAACCATATTCTATGGGACAGCCATCTGCATGTATATACATGAATCCCAAGTCAAGGTCTCCACAGGATAGGGGCAAAGTGGTTGCAGTGTTTTACACCATTGTTACCCCGGTGCTGAACTCCGTCATCTACAGCCTCAGGAACAAGGACATGAAGCGTGCCCTGAGAAGGGCCATGAATAAACCCAAATCCCTCTCTATTAAAAGGCTTTTCAGGGATTGGTGGTACTGCATTGAGCTCTATGAGTTGGAACAATGCTCAAATGTGATTATTTCTCTACCTGCAATTGTCCCAGACTGAGATGAAATAATAAATGTGCTAAATTCAACAACATCTAAACAAAAAGACCTTGCATACAAATAACTTTCTAAACAACATTTGGGATTTGGCCTTAAAGCCAGAGACAGTATCAAGACACTGTGGCTTCAGCCTGCCTCAGTGGCAAATACAAGTGGGAAATGCTGATACTATCATGGCAAGAAGGAAGAAAAGAAGAAAAAAGAGTCTCTCTCCTGCATCCTTCTAGCCCCTTTCAGACTTTGGAAGCTGCTCTCAGGTCTCCATGCAGCTTCTCTTCTCCAGGCTGAACAGCCCCAATATCCTCGTAACCCAGACTCTGCTTTGCTCCCTCGGTAATTCATTTCTGCCCCTGCTAATTCCTGCTGTGTTTCAGTCCAGCTCTGGGTCCTCATGGACTCTGATCTCAGTAGGGCACAATCAGACATGAATATCAGAGAAGGCTTTTCCTTGTGTAGCTCAGAGGCAGAACCTTAGGTTTTAGGTAACCCAGGCAAGATGAAGAGTATTTTCTGACCTCCGAACTTTCTCTGACAATTAAACAAACCTTTTTAAAGATGTGCTTTGTACTCACATTGATACAGCACAGATGGGTTTTCTCCCCAGTCCCTAGCTTTCTCAGGCATGGACCACTGGGCATCCTCCTTTCTGTGGTGTGCGTTTATTTGTTACTCAGGGACATGACACCCCAAATCTGTGTGCCGTTGGATGCCACTGGAGTTCTAATTTCATGTCTGAACACCCCACTGACTCCAGAGGGAGAAGGCCTCTCCACAGGCTGATCAACCTTCTTATGTAGACATATTTTGATGACTAGAGTTACGGAATAATTGAATATGGAAAATGTGGAATAACGTTATGGAATAATTCAAGCCTAGAGAAACCCATGGAAAGTCCTTCCCCAATGGACTTCAAAGTCTAAATAAACCAGTGCTTGAAAAGAAAGCAAGAACAAGTCCCTGTGACATTAAAGGCATACAGCCTGTCCTGGGTTCAGCAGTAGCAGTCAGTTTTTCTCCTTCTTAGTAGCTGGTGCAGCGCTGTGTTTTTGACTTTCAGCCTGGGAACAGGGCTGATAACACCGCTCAAATGTTTTACTCTGAGCAAGGACTTCCTGAGCCTCATGCTCTGCCAGGGAGGAGGGGAAGCCAGGAGGAAGCAGAGACAGGACACCTGACCCAACCTAGCCAAAGAGGTATTCCATACCAGAGCACGTCATGCCCAGGATGTAACTGAGAGTTACCCGGAAGGGCTAGTTCACTGCGGGGTTGGACTCAACCTGTGGGTATTACATTCTTTCGATTCTCCTTCCCATCCCTCCAGGAGCAGGGGGGAAGGAAAGAGGGGGGAGTGAGAGAGCGACTGTGTGATTTATAGCTGACTGGGTTTAAACCACGACAAGCCAAAGGAGACAGAGCATCCTTAAAACCAAAATCTTGTCTTTCCCTTTTAATTTTGTGGTCCAAACTGTTCTGCTGTAAGAAATACCCTTCAGCTTTGTCTCTTGTCCCTTCTGCTGTCAAATAACCATCACCAGAAGCACCAGAGCAAGGTATCAGGAAAACTAGATCAGCCATATGTAAAGTTAGAATATGGTATCCATAATGAGACTAAATAAGAGGCCTTGTCTAGCAGTAGGAGAAGGCAAAAGTTGGAGCATGACCCACTGGAAGCCTCTCAGCAGGCCTGAACTCCAACATCAGCAAAGTCATTAAACCAATTTCAATCACAAATTACACTTCTTCCCCTCCCAAAACAAGGAATTCCCCTGGGGGCCAGCCTTCTGGGCATCCTAAAGAAGCCTCTAAGGATCTTGAAACCTTCTTAGAAAGCTCATAGTAAACCTACCTCATTCTTCCTAACAAGCCCCTGGGGACAGCTTCATAGACACTAAGGAGAAGGTAACTTTCCTCTTTGTTAAAGGCAATGAGCACTTCTAAAGCAGTTTAGTTTGGCACAACTCCTCCACACCCTGAAGTTGGTGGTTGAAGAGTTTATGGGCTGGCAGACTTCTTTCCAGTCCTCCTCCTGGTCAGTACAGAAGCGACCCCTGGAGTTTGAAGGAAAGAGCAGCCACCCCGGCAAACAACAACTGATTGGCAGAAGTCACTTGGCACCTTACAGCAAGTTCTTTGGACTTCACAAGGGGTCCATCAACAGCCACAGCCATGGCAGGTGATGAGCTAGATTCAGGGTTTATCAGTCAGAAGCAAAGGGTGATGTAGCTGAAGACAAAATACAATGTACATACATTTGCCCATCTAGAAATAAAACTAGCTACAGCTCAGGTCCAAGGTGCATCCAGGAGCCAGATGCAGCCAGACGCAGCCCTACAATGCAAATGTCCATTGCATGGGATGAGTGTGCACGTGTTGAGGGAAGAAAACACTGGGTGAGGCTGATCAGGACCTATTGTTGCCATCAGGGTCCTGACCTACATGAACTACTGATTTTGCGGATGCTAACTGTGCTGGTGTTTCTCAGTTCCTTTCTGCTGCCTGAGGGGCTAAAGTCTGTGAGGTGATCTCCCCCATAGACAGAGCTATCTGTAAAAGCATACAAGGTTCATAGAATCATAGGCCATAGAACCAACTAGGTTGGAAAAATCCCTTAAGTTCATCAAGTTCAACTGCTCCCCCAGCATTGCCAAGGCCACCACTAACCCATGGCACTGAGCCTGGAGTCTGCGGTGTGTGAGCACTTGTAGGGACGGTGACAGCAGCCATGCCCTGGGCAGCCTGTTCCAATGCCTGAACACGCTTTGGGGCAGGAATTGTTCCTCAGCTCCATCTAAACCTGCCCTGGTGCACCTGGAGGCCGGTAACTCTTGTCCCATCCCTTGTTCCCTGGGAGCAGAGCGCAGCCCCTTCCTGCCTCCATCCTCCTGTCAGGCAGTTGTAGGGAGCGATAAGGTCCCCCGTGAGCCTTCTCTTCCCTGAGGGCTGGAGCAGCTCTGCTCTGGATCCAGGCTGAGAGGACTGAGCTGGGTCAGCCTGGACAAGAGAAGGCTCCTGAAGGGGAGACCTTAGAGCAGCTCCAGTGCCTAAAGGGGCTGCAGGAAACCTGGAGAGGGGCTTTGGACAAGGGCCTGTAGGGACAGGCCAAGGGGAATGGCTTGAACCTGCCTAAGGGGAGACTGAGATGAGCTCTTAGGCAGAAGCTCTTCCCTGGGAGGGTGCTGAGGCACTGGCACAGGGCACCCAGAGAAGCTGTGGCTGCCCCATCCCTGACAGTGCTCAAGGCCAGGCTGGACACAGGGGCTTAGAACAAGCTGCTCCAGTGGAAGGGGTCCCTGCCTGTGGCAGGGGGGTTGGAACTGGATGATCTGAAGGTCCCTTCAACAGAAACCAGTCTGGGATGCTACAAACTGATTACAGGAAATTGAACACTAATACCCCACCCCTGCCAACTGCCATCCTGAGCACAACCTCCATTGTGACAGCAGTACAGGCTGTGACATCACTCGGCTGTTCTGAGCAGCAGTCACTGACTTCACAGCAACACGTGCCACTGTTCCACAGCTCCCAATGTGGTTGTCACGGGCAGTGCACATGAGCAACAGCAGCTTTCTTCTGGGCCTCAGCATCCTGATCCTGGCTGCTGGGGCCACCCTCCTTGCCATCAGCCGTCGCCGACGGGGTCGCTTGTGGCCATGGGGCCCACTTTGTCCGAGCACCGGTGGTGGCTGTCCCCAGGAGCGTGACTGTGCCACACTGCTGCGCCCACAGGCTTGTGGCCAGGGCAAGCAACACCGGAGATGGAGGCGGCGATTTCGGACAGCAGAGCCATGTAAGTCCCCGGCAGCTCCAACAGAGGAGCCCAGCCCCATGTGGAGCAGGCTGGGTGTATGGTCCCGGGTTGGTTCCAGCCCCCCGACACTCAGGAACCCCTCCCTGGCTTGCAGGTAATGCTGTGTCCCCCCCGTGTGGGCCCTGGCGCTGCAGCCCCGGCTGCACAGACTGCATCAAGGCTGCGTGGGAGCTGCAGGAGCTGGTGCTGTCAGTGTGGGCTGGGAGAGGAGCTGCAGCTGCTCTGGATGCTGGCACATGGCAGGCGCTATGGCAGGACCTGGAGGAGCTGGTGGAGCAGGGCCAGCTGAGCTGCTGCAGCTCCCCCAGTTACCCCGAGAGCATCAGTGCTCCCAAGAACCTGACAGTGACGCTCCCGACTCGAGATGGAGGAGCCCCTATGGAGGTGAGGCCTGTTTGCTTCCTCGAACACTCGTGTGCTGGCAGAGTCTCTTCAGCCCTGAAGATGCACGTGGCTGGGAAAGCCCTGGAGATATGGCTGGGTTCCCTGTCCGTGCCACTGCTGGTGCAGCAGTCCCAGGAGCAAGCAGCACAGCAGCAGGGGTGCTTCCGGGTCCTGGCATTGTTCAAGGCCAGGTTGGACGGAGCCTTGGGTGGCACGGTCTAGTGTCAAGTGTCCCTGCCCATGGCACGGGGTAGGAACTGGATGATCTTAAGGTCCTTTCCAACCCAAAACATTCTATGAAGCTATATATGTCCAGAGGCAAGCACGTAAGCCCTTACAGTTTTATTGCTTCTGAACTTGAGACATTCCTCCCAGTAGTCTCCAATAACATCTAAATGGAATGAGGACAGCTATCTATGGCATGCAATTTGTGTTGGCACAGCAGCAGATCTCAAAGGCTCTGGAAGGCAGAGAAGCCCTCAAAATGCATGAAAAATCATCCTTACATGTTTTAGGCATCTAAAAGTTGGCCGGGTTCTTTTAACTATCTGTTTAGCTAACACTGGCAAGAAACGGACACTTCCAAAGGATAGCTCATCCCATTGTAAAATAATTTCAAGGAAAATGGCATGTTTTGCTTTCTGCAGGTCTCTGCCTCCCTGCACTGACTGCAAAATAAGCCCCAACGGTTAGGTCAGGCTTGCTTGGTTGAATTTTATGCTGCTGAAATTACACCAAACAGATTCTCTCTTCCTGTCCCCATAGCCTGTCCTCCAGCACTTACACAGAACACAGGCAGAAGCTCTGGGGTAAAGAGTTCAGAGATGACATCCCTGAGGCAAGACACTACATCTTGACCAAACCAATCACATGGGAGGAAAGCAAAGCACCACGGCA
Organism: Lathamus discolor; assembly: GCF_037157495.1. NCBI lineage: Eukaryota > Metazoa > Chordata > Aves > Psittaciformes > Psittacidae > Lathamus > Lathamus discolor. The sequence goes on along the minus strand of NW_027069391.1, from coordinate 36,299 downwards.
GAACCGATCTTTAACTTTCCTATTTCAAACTGTCTTTGAAGAGATGGGAAAGCTCCTCAGAGGCCTGCAGTAGGCAGCGATGGATATGTTTAGACCTTCCAAATCTCTGGGTAGAGGCTAAACCATGACACAGGAAAGGGATGAAATGGATGCTCTGGTTTGGGGGTAAATGATGTGGGAAAGGCAGTCCAGAACAGGGGGAAATTATCATGTTTGGGTTGTTATTCATGCCTCTGCTCTGTCATTTGATATTGGTAATATGGGGTTCATCAGTCAACTTAAACAAAAGTTACTCCTCTAAGCTTAAACTTCTACAGCTCTAGTAATCAACGTAGAGAAATAAATGTTCAAATTCTAGGAAGTATCCAGAGCGCAAACATCTCTATATAGGCTGTGGACACTGCTTATCTGAGCTTAGGAGAGGACTTTGTGTCTCTTCTGATGTGCTTGTGCTTTCAGGGACGAGTCATCTATTAATCAGCCATCTAGTATTAGCCTCAGATGACCATAGACTGTGAATCGGTAAAAATACAACTTAATGGTCCAATAGGGAAGACTGGCAGTGATGTGAAGTACCTTCATATCAAAAAAGGAGATTGTGGGCTGGAATTCAGCTTGCATGTGCATTGTTGTATGCGGACCAGACAAACCTGAAACAAAGATTCCCCTCCCTTTATGTCTGCTCCTTCTAGCCCTCATATAAAGGCTGATTGTTTCACAAGGCCAGCGCTCCTCGGCATGCATGGCCCCATGTTAAATTGACAGAGAGGGGAGATGAGATGAGCTCTTAGGCAGAAGCCCTTCCTTGTGAGGGTGCTGAGGCGCTGCCACAGGGTGCCCAGGGAAGCTGTGGCTGCCCCATCCCTGGCAGTCTTCAAGGCCAGGATGGAACTGGATGAACTTCAAGGTCCCTTCCAACTCAAACCAGTCTGGGATGCTACAAACTGATTACAGGAAATTGAACACTAATACCCCACCCCTGACAACTGCCATCCTGAGCACAACCTCCACTGTGACAGCAGTACAGGCTGCAACATCACTCAGCTGTTCCGAGCAGCAGGCTGACTTCACAGCAACACGTGCCACTGTTCCACAGCTCCCAATGTGGTTGCCACGAGCAGTGCACGTGAGCAACAGCAGCTTTCTTCTGGGCCTCAGCATCCTGATCCTGGCTGCTGGGGCCACCCTCCTTGCCATCAGCCGTCGCCGACGGGGTCGCTTGTGGCCATGGGGCCCACTTTGTCCGAGCACTGGTGGTGGCTGTCCCCAGGAGCGTGACTGTACCACACTGCTGTTCCCACAGGCTTATGGCCAGGGCAAGCAACACCGGAGATGGAGGCGGCGATTTCGGACAGCAGAGCCATGTAAGTCCCCGGCAGCTCCAACAGAGGAGCCAAGCGCCATGTGGAGCAGGCTGGGTGTATGGTCCCGGGCCGGTTCCAGCCCCCCAACACTCAAGAACCCCTCCCTGGCTTGCAGGTAATGCTGTGTCCCCCCTGTGTGGGCCCTGGCGCTGCAGCCCCGGCTGCACAGACTGCATCAAGGCTGCGTGGGAGCTGCAGGAGCTGGTGCTGTCAGTGTGGGCTGGGAGAGGAGCTGCAGCTGCTCTGGATGCTGGCACATGGCAGGCGCTATGGCAGGACCTGGAGGAGCTGGTGGAGCAGGGCCAGCTGAGCTGCTGCGGCTCCCCCAGTTACCCCGAGAGCATCAGTGCTCCCAAGAACCTGACAGCGACGCTCCTGCCTCGAGATGGAAGAGCCCCTATGGAGGTGAGGCCTGTTTGCTTCCTCGAACACTCGTGTGCTGGCAGAGTCTCTTCAGTCCTGAAGATGGATGTGGCTGGGAAAGCCCTGGAGATATGGCTGGGTTCCCTGCCCGTGCTGCTGCTGGTGCAGCAGTCACAGGAGCAAGCAGCACAGCAGCAGGGGTGCTTCCGGGTCCTGGCATTGTTCAAGGCCAGGTTGGACGGAGCCTTGGGTGGCACTGTCTAGTGTCAAGTGTCCCTGCCCATGGCACGGGGTTGGAACTGGGTGATCTTAAGGTCCTTTCCAACCCAAAACATTCTATGAAGCTATATATGTCCAGAGGCAAGCACATAAGCCCTTACAGTTTTACTGCTTCTGAACTTGAGACATTCCTCCCAGTAGTCTCCAATAACATCTAAATGGAATGAGGACAGCTATCTATGGCATGCAATTTGTGTTGGCACAGCAGCAGATCTCAAAGGCTCTGGAAGGCAGAGAAGACCTCAAAATGCATGAAAAATCATCCTTACATGTTTTAGGCGTCTAAAAGTTAGCCGGGTTCTTTTAACTATCTGTTTAGCTAACATTGGCAAGAAATGGACACTTCCAAAGGACAGCTCATCCCATTGTAAAATAATTTCAAGGAAAATGGCATGTTTTGCTTTCTGCAGGTCTCTGCCTCCGTACACTGACTGCAAAATAAGCCCCAACAGTTAGGTCAGGCTTGCTTGGTTGAATTTTATGCTGCTGAAATTACACCAAACAGATTCTCTCTTCCTATCCCCATACCCTGTCCTCCAGCACTTACACAGAACACAGGCAGAAGCTCTGGGGTAAAGAGTTCAGAGATGACATCCCTGAGGCAAGACACTACATCTTGACCAAACCAATCACATGGGAGGAAAGCAAAGCACCACGGCAGAACCGATCTTTAACTTTCCTATTTCAAACTGTCTTTGAAGAGATGGGAAAGCTCCACAGAGGCCTGCAGTAGGCAGCGATGGATATGTTTAGACCTTCCAAATCTCTGGGTAGAGGCTAAACCATGACACAGGAAAGGGATGAAATGGATGCTCTGTTCCGGGGGTAAATGATGTGGGAAAGGCAGTCCAGAATAGGGAGAAATTATCATGTTTGGGTTGTTATTCATGCCTCTGCTCTGTCATTTGATATTGGTAATATGGGGTTCATCAGTCAACAAAAGGAGTAACAAAAGTTACTCCTCTAAGCTTAAACTTCTACAGCTCTAGTAATCAACGTAGAGAAATAAACTAATGTGGGTATCCAGACTGAGCCTTCCTGCAGACATGCAGCTGTGCAGGTCTCTGGCTGCAGCGAATGCCTGAGCCTGGCACTTGTATTGGAGGGAGCCAGTGACACTGCTTGCTGTATGGGACACCTGGTTTGCTGGTGACAGGCGGGATACACCAGTCCCAGAGAGGAAAAAGGGTTTTGGGGCAGGAGTTAGCAGGGCTTATTGACAGGGCTTTAAACTAGTTATGAAGGGGGGAGGGGATTTAACTGGGCCTGTTGGGGACAAGCCCAAGAGGAACATGCTAGGGATTGAAGGATGGCGGGCTAAGGAGGACTATCAATCTCTTGTTTCACTTGTGGGAAAGGATAGCTCTTTAGACCCTGTCCCGCAGGGGAAAAAGGGTACTAGGACTGGCTCCCTGAAATGCCTGTACACCAATGCACGCAGCATGGGGAATAAACAGGGGGAGTTAGAAGTCTGTGTGCGGGCTAAAGGTTATGATCTAGTGGCAATTACAGAGACATGGTGGGACAGTTCACATGACTGGAATGTGGTCATGGATGGCTATGTCCTTTTTAGGAAAGATAGGTCAGCGAAGCGAGGTGGTGGAGTCGCTCTTTACGTGAGAGAGCAACTAGAATGTATTGAGTTCTGTCCGGGGTCGGTTGAGGAGCAAGTGGAATGTCTGTGGGTATGAATTAAGGGACAGACTGGCACGGGTGATACAGTTGTGGGGGTCTATTACAGACCTCCTGATTAGGACGAAGGAGTTGATGAGGCTTTCTACAGGCAACTGGAAGTAGCCTCGCGACTACATGCCTTAGTCATCGTGGGGGACTTTAACTACCCCGATATTTGCTGGAAGACTCACACAGCCAGTCATTCACAGTCTAGGAGGTTCCTCGAGTGCATTGATGATAATTTCTTAATGCAAATGGTGGACGTACCAACTAGGGGAGCAGCGCTGCTAGATTTAGTACTCGCCAACAAGGAGGGTTTGGTCGAAGTGGTGACGGTCAATGGCAGCCTTGGCTGCAGTGACCATGAGATGGTGGAGTTTAGGATCCTGTGTGGGAGGAATAGAATACCTAGCAAAGCCACAGTTCTGGATTTCCAAAGGGCCAACTTTGGCCTCTTCAGTCAACTGCTAAGGGAAGTCTCATGGGAAAGTGTACTAGGCGGTAAAGGGGCTCAAGATAGTTGGTTAGCATTCAAGGACCGCTTCTTCCAAGCTCAGGATCGGAGCGTCCCAATGAGTAGGAAATCAAGTAAGGGATCTAGGAGACCGGCGTGGTTAAACAAGGAGCTGCTGGGCAAACTCAAGTGGAAAAGGAGAATCTACGGATTATGTAAGGAGGGGCTGGCCGCTTGGGAGGAATATAGGACAGTTGTTAGAGGATGTAGGGAGGCAATTAGGACAGCTAAGGCCTCCTTGGAACTCAATCTTGCTAGTCGGGTTAAAGACTATAGAAAGGGCTTCTTCAAATACATAGCAAATAAAACTAACACAAGAGGCAATATAGGCCCACTGCTGAACGAAGTGGGTGCCCTGGAGACAGAGGATATAAAGAAGGCAGAGGTGCTGAATGCCTTCTTTGCCTCTGTCTTTACTCCTGCAGACTCTCCCCGAGGGCCCCGGATTTCTATAGCCCCAGAAGGAGTCAGGACAAAGGAGGAGTTTGCTTTGGTAGATGAGGACTGGGTTAGGGATCAGCTATGCAATCTGGACATCTGTAAATCGATGGGTCCAGATGGAATGCACCCACGGGTGCTGAGGGAGCTGGCGGAGGTCATTGCTAGGCCACTTTCCATCATCTTTGGTAAGTCGTGGGAAATGGGCGAGGTGCCTGAGGATTGGCGGATGGCAAAGGTCACACCAATCTATAAGAAGGGCAAGAAGGAGGACCCGGGTAATTATAGACCGGTCAGCCTGACCTCCATCCCTGGAAAGGTGATGGAACAACTTATTCTTGACTCCATCACTAGGCATATCAAGGATGAGGGGGTCATTAAGAACAGCCAACATGGTTTTATGAGGGGGAAGTCATGTATGACCAACCTTATAGCCTTCTATGAGGAAGTGACTAGGTGGAGGGATGATGGTAGAGCGGTAGATGTAGTTTTTCTTGATTTCAGTAAGGCATTTGATACTGTCTCCCACAGCATCCTCATAGATAAGCTAAGGAAGTGTGGGCTTGACGATCAAGTAGTGAGGTGGATCGAGAACTGGTTGAAAGGAAGAAGGCAGAGAGTTGTGGTCAATGGCGCAGAATCTAGCTGGAGGTCTGTGACTAGTGGAGTCCCTCAGGGGTCGGTGCTGGGACCGGTGCTGTTCAATATTTTCATCAATGACCTGGATGAGGGAACTGAGTGCACCATCAGCAAATTCGCTGATGACACAAAACTGGGAGGAGTGGCTGACACACCAGAAGGCTGTGCTGCCATTCAGCGAGACCTGGACAGGCTGGAGAGTTGGGCGGGGAGAAACTTGATGAAATTTAACAAGGGCAAGTGTAGAGTCTTGCATCTGGGGAAGAACAACCCCATGTACCAGTACAGGTTGGGGAGTGACCTGCTGGAAAGTAGCAAAGGGGAAAGGGACCTGGGGGTCCTGGTGGATAGGAGGATGACCATGAGCCAGCAATGTGCTCTTGCGGCCAAGAAGGCAAATGTCATCTTAGGGTGCATTAGAAAGGGTGTGGTTAGTAGGTCAAGAGAGGTTCTCCTCCCCCTCTACTCAGCCTTGGTGAGGCCGCATCTGGAATATTGCGTCCAGTTCTGGGCCCCTCTGTTCAAGAAGGACAGGGAATTGCTTGAAGGAGTCCAGCGCAGAGCCACAAAGATGATTAAGGGAGTGGAGCATCTCCCTTATGAGGAGAGGCTGAGGGAGCTGGGTCTCTTTAGCTTGGAGAAGAGGAGACTGAGGGGTGACCTCATCAATGTTTACAAATATGTAAAGGGTAGGTGTCAGGATGATGGAGCTAGGCTTTTTTCAGTGATATCCAGTGAAAGGACAAGGGGCAATGGGTGTAAACTGGAGCATAGGAAGTTCCACGTTAACATCAGGAAGAACTTCTTTACTGTAAGAGTGACAGAGCACTGGAACAGGTTGCCCAGGGGGGTTGTGGAGTCTCCTACACTGGAGATATTCAAGGCCCGCCTGGACAAGTTCCTGTGTGATGTACTGTAGGTTACCCTGCTCTTGCAGGGGGGCTGGACCAGATGATCTTTTGAGGTCCCTTCCAACACTTGGGATTCTGTGATTCTGTATCCAGAGCGCAAACATCTCTATATAGGCTGTGGAGACTGCTTATCTGAGCTTAGGAGAGGACTTTGTGTCTCTTCTGATGTCGTTGTGCTTTCAGGGACGAGTCATCTATTAATCAGCCATCTAGTATTAGTCTCAGATGACCACAGACTGTGAATCAGTAAAAATACAACTTAATGGTCCAATAGGGAAGACTGGCAGTGATGTGAAGTACCTTCAGATCAAAAAAGGAGATTGTGGGCTGGAATTCAGCTTGCATGTGCATTGTTGTATGCGGACCAGACAAACCTGAAACAAAGATTCCCCTCCCTTTATGTCTGCTCCTTCTAGCCCTCATATAAAGGCTGATTGTTTCACAAGGCCAGCGCTCCTCGGCATGCATGGCCCCATGTTAAATTGACAGAGAGGGGAGATGAGATGAGCTCTTAGGCAGAAGCTCTTCCTTGTGAGGGTGCTGAGGCGCTGCCACAGGGTGCCCAGGGAAGCTGTGGCTGCCCCATCCCTGGCAGTCTTCAAGGCCAGGATGGAACTGGATGAACTTCGAGGTCCCTTCCAACTCAAACCAGTCTGGGATGCTACAAACTGATTACAGGAAATTGAACACTAATACCCCACCCCTGACAACTGCCATCCTGAGCACAACCTCCACTGTGACAGCAGTACAGGCTGCGACATCACTCGGCTGTTCTGAGTAGCAGTCACTGACTTCACAGCAACACGTGCCACTGTTCCACAGCTCCCAATGTGGTTGTCACGGGCAGTGCACGTGAGCAACAGCAGCTTTCTTCTGGGCCTCAGCATTCTGATCCTGGCTGCTGGGGCCACCCTCCTTGCCATCAGCCATCGCCGACGGAGTCGCTTGTAGCCATGGGGCCCACTGTTCCAGCACTGGTGGTGGCTGTCCCAGGAGCGTGACTGTACCACATTGCTGTTCCCACAGGCTGACGGCCAGGGCAAGCAACACCGGAGATGGAGGCGACGATTTCGGGCAGCAGAGCCATGTGAGTCCACAGCAGGTCCCCCAGAGGAGCCCAGCGCCATGTGGAGCAGGATGGGTGTAAGGTCCTGGGTTGGTTCCAGCCCCCCGACACTCAAGAACCCCTCCTTGGCTTGCAGGTAATGCTGTGTCCCCCCTGTGTGGGCCCTGGCGCTGCAGCCCCGGCTGCACAGACTGCATCAAGGCTGCGCGGGAGCTGCAGGAGCTGGTGCTGTCAGCGTGGGCTGGGAGAGGAGCTGCAGCTGCTCTGGATGCTGGCACATGGCAGGCGCTATGGCAGGACCTGGAGGAGCTGGTGGAGCAGGGCCAGCTGAGCTGCTGCGGCTCCCCCAGTAACCCCAAGAGCATCAGTGCCCCCAAGAACCTCACAAAACACACCGAGTCCCAGGCACTGCAGATGCTGTGCCCTCCACCGCTGCTTGGTCCCCTGGACCCAAAGCTACCAAAGGAGAGAGGAGCTGGGGAGCCCAGGGCCCTGGGCAGTGCCAGTGCCGTGGGACAGCACAAAGCGGGACAGCAGGAGCCACAGAGCCCACGTGCATCTGAGGAGAAAACAGCCGTCCAAGCACCAGAGGGGGATACACTGAGGAAGAGCCTCCTTCACCTGCATTGGGGTTTGTCACCGTGGGACAAGGAGTGCCTGTGGCCTTCTGATTTAGTCACGGCCCCCACTCCCATTCTCAGCCGGAATGATGGAGCAGCAGGACCAGAAGCAGGACCAGCTTCCAAGCTCCTGAAGAAAGATGCTGCCTGTCAGACCAACATCACCACACAAGGCAGGGGCCATGCTCACAAAGAGGACAGGAGCTGGTCCTGCGCTACAGCGCCTGTCAGCAAAGCGAGGCCCAGAATGAGACAGGCTGCGGCTGGGCACCTGTGGCCACACAAAGACCCTGCCCATGTGGCAAAAGCAAAGCAGCTCAGGCAGAAGGAATGGGTCATGCAGCAGCAGGTTCAGGCATCCCTCACCTGCACTGTGGTCCCTATGACACCGTGCTCCTGCCTGGATTGTATCTCCTCCTCCAGGCCCGTTCCAGGGGAGGAGAGCAGGCAGGCATTCCTGGAGGCCAGGACCCTGCCCAGCACATCCTGCAGCTCTGGGAATGAGACGGGCACAGACACCAAGGGTGCGCCAAGGACACCCTGTGGCGTGGTGAAGGACTCGGCAGGGCCAGCACCCACCTTTGTGTCCCCAAGCCTTGTCCCTGCATTTCCTGTTATGGACACCAAGCCAGAGAAGGCACAGGGAGCCGAGATGGCTCCAACCTCAAGCCCCTGCTGCACACAGGGGATCCCCAGCCAGCACAACCCATCCTCGCAGCAGCACTGCAGTTCCGCTGTCACCAGGAATGTGAGCTCATGCCAGCCATGCCCAGCCCAGGATGCCCAGGACACTGCAGCAGCATCAACGAGCAATACCCTGCGTGTGGTGATGGAGAAGATTCGGCAGCGGCTAAGGAAGTTGTCCTTATCCCCGGAGAGGTCTCCCACTAAATGCAGCTAACATGGTGCGGAGAGGAAGGACCAATCTTCCCAGGGCTCCTGTTCTCCGTGAGCCCTCTGTTCTTGTAAATAAACACGTTGATGGTTCTCCAAAGAGCCATGCAAGTGGACTAACCCCTGCTGCAGGGGCAGGGTGTGTTGGGCATGGGAAAAGGAAGGTGGGCTCAGGGGAAGCTGTGCTGTCCCAGCAGGAGGACCTGGCCAAGAGGAGAAGCCTGGGCAAGGTGGGTTCTGCTCCTAGAGCTCCTTCTCAGCCCTGCCCTGCCCAGCCCCTTCTGCCACCCTGCAGGGCAGGTCCTCTGGCTCAACTTCACTTGTTCTCCAAGCCTTCCCTGAGAGCAGCTCCCTGCAGCCCCATCCCAGGCACCTTTGGGGACCACAGGGCTCTCTGAGTGCCTGTAGCTGCCTCTCAGGGGCAGCTCCACAGCAGTTTGCCCAGACACAAGCTCATTGACCAGACAAGATGATGCCAGTGTCCAGCTGCAGGGCTGAGGTCCTCGATACCTACAGCACGTCTCTTGGGCCAGTTGCTGTACTGACATGTCTATGCTGTGCCCCACATCCTCAAGATCTCCTAATAAAACGCATACATCATGGACCACTCCAGCTGTGCCGCTGTACTCATCACCTCAACCAAGCTCCTCATTATCATCTCCTATACCTGCATCACAGTTGCCATCCACAGGATCTAAGTCCAAAGGCAGGCAAAAAGCCTTCTCCACCTCTGCTTCCCACCTAATTCCTGCAGCCATATTTTATGGAACAGGCTTTTTCATGTACACACAGTTCACAATTCTCAATGGAGCACAAGAATCATTGCTTCATTTATGCTCTGGTGATTCCCATGCTGAATCCTATGATGTACAGTCTGAGGAACAGGGAGGTCAAACCACCCCTTCAAAGAGCAGTAGCAAGGCTGTGTTTCTCTGAGTACCACAGAGATTCAGGAGTCCAAACAAGTCTTCAAGACCTTGAGAATTGTTAATTGTTAACTGAGACATCAAACTGAATGCAAATCTTGTATCCATGTGGCCATTAAGAGACAAGAGAAAATGCACACACCCAGCAGGACAAGAGCTTCTAGTAACTTCTAGTGTATGCCATAGGTTTGGAACAGAAAGAAAATGGCTTCAAGGAGATACAGAGAGGAACATCAGAGTCTGAAAACCAGGAAGTTTTGTGAAGAAAAAGGAAGGGGATTTAATACTGGACATATGCAGGGATGTTTAATACGTGGGTTAGACAGCACAAGCAGTGTTTACTTTCAGAATCCAAGGAACTTCAGAAGTAAAGAGTCCATCCACAGTGTACCATCAGAAGCAAAGGGAGGTAGGCCATGAGCAGGGCTGGAGACAAAGCTCCGCCCTTGGTCTAGGATCCATCCAAGAAGCAGAAGCACAACTATAACCACACACATCTCCACTGTAGTCAAAGAAAGACTGGCAGCCCTAGACAGAGCTTAGATAGGGCTCCTAGGCTGTGGGCAGGAAGGACCATGTGTCTGAATTGATTCAGGTGAGAATCACCAGGGCCATTAAGTACTATTAGTGCCTTCTAGTATGTTAAAACTAAAAAGAAACCTCATTCTTTGAATCAGCTGAAATACTCACTTTACCTGAAAGTAAGTTTTCAAGGCTACAATTTCTAATATATGAAGACACAGAGTACTTAAAGCATGGCTAAAAAGAGGGCAAAGGCTCTCTGTTCACAGGGAGCTGTATGGAGAAGACAAGGGGCAACAACTACAAGTGGACTGGGAGAGATTTCATCTCAAGAGAAGAAATACATCTTTTACAATAAGAACAATCATTCACTGGAACAGCCTCTCCAGGGACATGGTAGAGTCCCCATTGCATAATAATAATAATAAAACAATCATTGCTTCATTTATGCTCTGGTGATTCCCATGCTGAATACTATGATGTACAGTCGGAGGAACAGGGAGGTCAAATCACCCTTTCAAAGAGCAGTAGCAAGGCTGTGTTTCTCTGAGTACCACAGAGATTCCGGAGTCCAAACAGGTCTCAAAGAACCTGAGAATTGTTAAATGAGAGTAATTAAATGCACAAGTAGTTTGGTAGTCCCTACCAAGGGAAAAAAAGACCTTATAGAAGCCTTCCAATACCTAGAGGGGCTGACAAGAAAGCTGGAGAGGGGCTTTTCACAAGGGCCTGTAGTGACAGGACAGGGGTTTTGCTTCAGACTAACCCCTGAAGAACAGTGACCTGACCCCAGAAGTAGAACAGTGTTCTGGCCTATGCTGGGCTTTCAGTGTACATTTTTGTCCACACTGTTGTGTATCTTGTGATTTGCCAGATGGCTTTGGGATAAATGGTTGGGGTGTTTTAAATGATTTCCACTGTCATAGTTTAAGAACCACAGGAAACCCCATGAAAACATCTGGGGCTCTGCTTATAACAGAACCAGAGAACGGTTAGTGTTGGAAATGACCTTAGGATCATCCAGTTCCAACCCCCTGCCATGGGCTGGTACGCCTCACAGTAGATCATGTCACCTGATAACAGGGCAATAGCCACCATCTATCAGTAGAGAATTTCTGATCTTTTCATTCAGCTGGGGACTGATGACTTCTCGTCTTCTCATCTATTCTGTCTCTATGTTTTATGGAGCAGGAACTATGGACCAGGAAAGATACTCTGGGTGACCTTGTGTGCTATTGAAACTTGTGCTTAGAAAACCAAATCCCAGCTGTACCCTAAGTTATGGCATTGAACTCTGTGGGAAGCTCCATAGTGTGACAGCTACATGGGCAGCCCTGACTTCTTAGTGCTTGTCTTTGAAGCTGCTCTCAGACGGAGTTACATGCATTTTCTTAAGCTGCTGAAATACGTTTTAAAACCAAAAGAAAAACCCAGAAAATCCTGAATGTATCACCCAAGAGAAAAGCTCTTTGGGCATTACAGCTGACTTTTGAATCCACTCTCAACATGACCAGCAGCTGAGAAGGGATAAAGCTTAAGTGATTTCCATTGTTTTAATATTAAGAATGTGCATTTGCTATGACTAAGATTCAAGTTCCTGCAGTGAAACCATTAGCTTATCTTTTACACCAAAGCAGCAACCACAGAAAAGGCCACTGAGACAGACATCCTTGACATGTGGTTTTAGTAAGCGGTGTGCAAGCAACAAAGTCACAGCAGTGATTTAGCACATGGCACAACAGCTGGAATGACACACCACAGCACTTTAACACAGCCCAAGGCCCATCTCAAGCTGGAAGGGTTTATCATCCCAGCACAGAGCCTCGTAGCTAAGAGATACACAGATTTATAGCCACAACACACAGGGACTGCTCAGCACCCCACCTCTCTGAACATCCATTACCACCTTTGTCAGCCATGCCTTCACTTTTGCCTGGTGTGAAGCACTGGTTTTACTTACGGACTCACACAGACTTAAAGCACACTCTGCAAACCTTCCTTCAGTCTGCCAACACCGTGAAAAGTCGGAGCAACGGTCACAAAGCCCGTGTATACAAAGCCTCTGTTTTGCCCTCACTGGCCATAAGCAGAGACTTAAAGCTGTCTAATATGTGGACACATGAGCACAATTGACATCTCTGGTTCAGGCATTAGAACAGGCTGCCCAGGGCAGTGGTGGAATCACCATCTCTGGAAGCGTTCACAAACCATGCAGACGAGGCCCCTAGTGACATGGGTTAGTGGTGGACTTGGGAGCTCCTCCCTGTGAGGGTGCTGAGGCGCTGGCACAGGGTGCCCAGAGAAGCTGTGGCTGCCCCATCCCTGGCAGTGCTCAAGGCCAGGTTGGACACAGGGGCTTGGCGCAAGCTGCTCCGGTGGAAGGGGTCCCTGCCCGTAGCAGCGGTTGGAGCTGGATGAGCTTTAAGGTCCCTTCCAACACAAACCAGCCTGTCACTCTGTTAAGCTTTAGGCCTCTGGCTTCAGTGCACCTCAGGGAATGCAGGAAACAGCGGTTAACAAGAGAGCAGAGCTGTGTACAGCCCCGAACTGTCCTTGCCCTGCTCCCAGCCCTGCCGCTCACTCCTCACCCGCAGGAGCAGCACACGCCAGAACCACAAACCAGCACCCACCGCTCAGACGCCACCTCAGCGGGCAGGACAAAGGAACCAGCACAGCCCCCGGCCCCGTTACCAGCCCAGCCACCAGGCCCGGGCAGCAGCGGGGTGGCTGAGGCCCCGGGCGGAGCTTACACACCGCCGTGGGGCCGAGAGGCGCGCGGGCCTCCAGGGCTGCCCCCGCCGGCCCGCTCCGGAGCGGCGCGGCCGACTCAGACTGCGGCAGCTGAGCCAGCGGGAGCGCTCCCTGAGCAGGCCAGGGCGCCGCTGCCGCGGAGCACGCTGGGAGGTCCAGTCCAGGCGCCTGCCGCTTCCCCGTGGTGTAACGCTTCCACGGACAGTGCCTGCAGCCCTGCCCTGGGCAGCCTGTTCCAATGCCTGAGCACCCTCTGGGGCAGGAATTGTTCCTCAGCTCCATCTAAACCTGCCCTGGGGCAGCTTGAGGCCGGTAACTCTTGTCCCATCCCTTGTTCCCTGGGAGCAGAGCGCAGCCCCTTCCTGCCTCCATCCTCCTGTCAGCACTTGTAGGGGGCAATAAGGTCCCCCCGGAGCCTTCTCTTCTCCAGACTGTACCCCGCCAGGTCCTCAGCCGTTCCCCATCACACCTGGGCTCCAGGCCCTCCTTATCCCACAACTGCAGGTACAGTAAAAAAAGCAAAAGCTTTTCGTTCAACCTCCCATTACAATGTCCATGCCTGATCTGAATGCTCCAGTCTTCCTCTCACCATATGTGGCTGCTCCCTGGGTTTAGAGGAGCTGTTCTGCATTCCAACAGGGCACAGTAAGATAAAGATGATGGTAAAGGAGTGTCCCAAGCTTTTGTCTTCTCCCACTTCACCAAGGTAGCTTGGAACTCGCTTGGGGCTGTAACACTTAAGGACACAAGGAAAAAATCACAACCAGAAGAATGAAGGAAACAAACCACTGAAAACAATGCACAAAGAAAACAAGGAGGAGCATCTTGCATTTGTTGATCTTTCCTAAGGTTCACTGACTGCAGAGTTTCCTGCATGTAGGCTAAGAAATAACATCGCTTTGGTAAATTATCTTAGTCACTCCGTGAAGGGCCTCTGTTCTCAGCTTGTACCTCAAATATATACCACATGAGTCAACTTTGCATGTCCCAGGCATGTATGTATGTGCAGTTTGGGGCTAAGAGTCACCAGGATATTTAAGGAAGTTGCTAAGTATGTACAGTATTTGTTTATACAAGTTTGCCGATGACACCAATCTGTGTGGTTCGGTTGATATGCTGGAGGGAAGGAATGACATCCAGAGGGACCTTGACACGCTTGTGAGGTGGGCTGATGCCAACCTTATGAAGTTCAACCATGACAAGTGCAAGGTCCTGTACCTGGGTCGGAGCAATCCCAGGCACAGCTACAGGTTGGGCAGAGAAGAGATTCAGAGCGGCCCTGCAGAGAAGGACTTGGGGGTGCTGGTCGATGAGAAAATGGACATGAGCCGGCTTCAGTGTGCGCTCGCAGCCCAGAAAGCCAACCGTATCCTGGGCTGCATCAAAAGGAGCGTGACCAGCAGGTCGAAGGAGGTGATCCTGCCCCTCTGCTCTGCTCTTGTGAGACCTCACCTGGAGCATTGTGTGCAGTTCTGGTGTCCTCAACATAAAAAGGACATGGAACTGCTGGAACAAGTCCAGAGGAGGCCACGAGGATGATCAGGGGCTGGAGCACCTCCCGTGTGAAGACAGGCTGAGGAAGTTGGGGCTGTTCAGCCTGGAGTAGAGAAGCTGCATGGAGACCTCATAGCAGGCTTCTAGTATCTGAAGGGAGCCTGTAGGGATGCTGGAGAAGGACTCTTCGTTAGGGACTGTAGTGATAGGACAAGGGGTAACGGGTTAAAACTTAAACAGGGGAAGTTTAGATTGGATATAAGGAAGAAGTTCTTTACTGTAAGGGTGCTGACGGGCTGACACAGGGTACCCAAGGAAGTTGTGAATGCTCTATCCCTGGCGGTGTCCAAGGCCAGGTTGGACAGAGCCTTTGGCGACATGGTTTAGTGTGAGGTGTCCCTGCCCATGGCAGAAGGGTTGGAACTCGATGATCTTATGGTCTTTTCCAACCCAAACCATTCTATGGTTCCATGACTCTGTACGGTATCCAGACACCAATGTACTACAATAGCGTGTATGTGCTTTGCAACACTGTGACGCTGCTGATACCATACCCATCAACAAGCATTTTGTAACACAATTAAGCAGGAATAACCAATTAAGCTATGAGAGAGGAAATGAAGGCTTGTGGTATAAAGGCAGAAACAGGTTATGGGAAAACATTCACAAGTAGTAAAGTCTTTAAGGTAAAACACAGGATGAGAAGCATGAAAGGTGTCTGATGAGAGCAGAATAAGCAGGAAGGATGCGTGGTGAAACATGAACAAGCCTGGTCCTAAAATGCAATAAATTGTGAGCAGATGAGATTCCTCTCTGTATGAAGGGTATGGCAAAGCTGGCTGCTAGATAAGGACGGTCTTTTCCACTGTACAAAAGGCTTTCATTTCCAAGTTTAATACGTACGATCGCACCTGTCCGCAGGAGTTTTCTAAATTGGACTTTTCTTTAAAGCGTCTTGGTTGTTGTCTCAATAAGCATAAGCTGAAAAAATGGAATTTTCTTCTGCATTTGGGATAGAGGAGACGGGTTGAGAGATTTGGGGTTTTTCAGCCTGGAGAAGGGAAAGCTCTGGGGAGAACTTGGAGCAGAGGAGAAAGAGATCCTTCTGTGATGGGAGCTGTCTGACTTTGCCTTCGGTTTTGTGATACTGGGAATCACCTTGTAAGTTGACTGTTTCTTTCCCAGCAATTACCAAATGAACCTGGGAAGCTAGATCAGATGCAGGTATTCCTAACAAGTCACCTACATTTAGTCAGGCAGTTCCCATCATTTGTGTTGCATCAGAAACACACTATCTTGTTCTTCTAAGAAAATCACTGTGAAAACACTCTTCTCCCTACTGTTCTCCTTAGAGCATCCTTCACCTCTTTGTTCCTGAAGCTATAAATGAGGGGGTTCAGCATGGGAAAAACAAGGGTATAAAACGCAGAGATCACTTTGTCTGTGTTCATCGAGTGGCTGGAGCTGGGCTGTAAGTATGTGAAGAGGAGGGAGCCATAGAATAACCCAACAGCCATCAGGTGGGAGGTGCAGGTGTAGAAGGCTTTGTGCCTGTTGTCTGCCACATGGATCCGGAGGATGGTGCTGAGGATGCAGGTGTAGGAGACAGCGATGGCCAGGAAGGTGCTGGTTTGTATAAAGCCACAGAGAGTGAGGAGCAGAACCTCGCTGATGTATGTGTTGGAGCAGGAGAGCTCCAGCAGCGGGGGAATATCACAGAAGAAATGGTTGATGACATTGGAGCCGCAGAATGACAACGCGAAGGTGAAAGACGTGTGCACCAGCGAAGTCAGACCCCCGCTGAGATAAACCCCAGCTACCAGGGTGGTGCAGACCCTGCGGGACATGACAACAGTGTAGACAAGAGGGTGACATACAGCCACGTAGCGGTCATAGGCCATCGCAGCCAAAAGGAGGCACTCGGCATCAGCAAAGGCAGCGAAGAAAAACATCTGTGTTGCACAGCCAGTGAAAGAAATGGCCTTCTGCTGTGCTAACAGACTCACCAGCATCTTGGGAGCAATGGCAGATGAACAGATAAGGTCTAAGAAAGATAAATTGCTTAGGAAATAGTACATGGGGGTATGAAGGCAGGCACTGAGCTGGAGAAGCATGATGAGGCCAGCATTCCCCACCAAAGTGGTGATGTAGATGAGTAGGAAGAGCCCAAACAAAGGTATCTCCACCTCCAGACGGTCGGTGAAACCCAAGAGAATGAACTCTGTCAGTGTGGTGCAGTTTTCTTCAGGCATCTCATGACCCTGTGTTTGGCTTTGTCAGGGGATCAGTCCTAGTGGGTAGAGCAATGCACAAACAGATTGTATCTTTCAGAAGACAGAAATGTAGGCACCTCAACAAGTATCAGATGGGGAAACCAATGACTTAGATGACGCCCACTGAGAAGAAACTTTAGGAGGACATTCAAAGAGAGCTTTACACACTTTATATCTTAAATTCCCTTCTGTTTATTCCTTTCATATATATATGGATAAGGTGCTGGGACATAGAACTGTGGAATGGTTTGGGTTGGAAGGGACCTTAAAGCTCACCCAGGTCCAAGCCCTGCCATGGGCAGGGACACCTTCCACTAGAGCAGCTTGCTCCAAGCCCCTGTGTCCAGCCTGGCCTTGAACACTGCCAGGGATGGGGCAGCCACAGCTTCTCTGGGCACCCTGTGCCAGCGCCTCAGCACCCTCCCAGGGAAGAGCTTCTGCCTAAGAGCTCAGCTCAGTCTCCCCTTGGGCAGGTTAAAGCTGTTCCCCTTGGCCTGTCCCTACAGGCCCTTGTCCAAAGCCCCTCTCCAGGTTTCCTGCAGCCCCTTCAGGCACTGGAGCTGCTCTAAGGTCTCCCCTTCAGGAGCCTTCTCTTGTCCAGGCTGCCCCAGCCCAGCTCTCTCAGCCTGGCTCCAGAGCAGAGCTGCTCCAGCCCTCACAGCATCTCCGTGGCCTCCTCTGGACTTGCTCCAACAGCTTCACATCCCTCTTGTTTTGTTGCCTCCACAGTTGGACACAGGACTGCAGGGGGGTCTCATGAGAGACATCTGGTCTAGGTCATGCTTGTCTAGCAAGGTTGGACCAGATGATCCTTGAGTTCCCTTCCAATCTGGTATTCTACAATTCTATGACATAAGACCTCAGATGGGATTTTATTTAAGAGCTAGAGCATAGTGCAGGTATAGAAGAAACTTTGAAAGATACATCACCTGATGTAAAACATCAAGTATAACATTTTGCATACTATAAGGTATATATTTGAGTGTAGCTGCAACACATTTACCTGTGTGACCAGTAGAGCAAGGAGTTCTGGCACAGTTAATAACGATCTTTGAGGTAGCAGTGAAATGGAGCACTGGGAAAAATGGATTGAAATGCTGGAACATAAACAGATTTATTACTTTATTTAGACGAAAAGACGACAATTATTTTGGAGCACAAATCATTGAGTCTAAAATTAATTATTTCCTCTCACTCTGAGACTTCTTACAAGCATTTTGTGGGTTCATTTTCCTGAGGCTGATCAATCCTTAAGCAACCGATGAAAAGAAAGCCATGAGTATTGTTTTTAAGCATCTGAGCACAAATATACTGTTAGATTTTCCAAGCATTATTCCCCACTTTACTTTTTGTCTGAAACCAAGTGAATTTGATTCAGTCCCCTACAAAATGAATTTCTGGTCTTAATTTTACCTTTCCAGAAGTTCATCATTTAACTTAACTTTGCCAAAGTTAAGACACTTCTCTGGTGATGGCAGTATAAGTTCGAGGCAGGGCAGATCTTTCTTGCTCACCTTTACATTTCCAGGAAATACAAGGACTGCAGAAGGACATTTAATAACGGAACTGCTAGCAGGTCCTGTAAATATCAGTGCTAAGTGGATAAAAGCACAGCCAAACCAGAAATGTCTATGTTCCTTAATAACGTGTAATAATCTAAGCTGACTCGTTCAGGATAGGATATTGAATGGTTACAGTAGAGCCTGGGGGTTCAGAAAGGAGGGTTGCACTGATCTCACCTGTATTTGGCTTTGTAAAGCTTGGTCTAGATGCAACATCTTCAGTTCCATCTATAATCGCTGCAGAGGGGTAGGTGGGATGCATCGTATCCTGGCTATGGGCGCATCTGTTGATGAGAAAGGACGCCTGCATGACCAATATCAATTCACTGCCAAAAGTTTTGATGGTTAGTGAGATGAATCGCATTTTAGACAGTTTTCTTTGATCTTTTTTCAAGGTCCTTCATTCTTGATGCATCCTAGAATCTGAATCACTTTATGGGTATGACCTTTTACTCCAGATGATGTCCGGGGTGACTCAGGTACCGTGATTCCTAGACTAAGATGACAAGCTCTGCCGAAATTCAATTGCGTTTTAGTTTTGGTTGAGACCAGTTAAACAGTGACCTTGTAACATTACCACTTATTTTAACATTATCACAGGTAATTTGAGAGATTTCTAGTGAAAGTAAGAAAAAGAACCTTTCTGCCCCAAAAAATACTCCATAGTTATGCACATGTGGCTCTTTCCTCCTATTTCCAGCTGTGGTTCATGTTTGGAAACTGAGGCAGAGAAAGCCTAGAAGCTGCTGAGTGGTCTTTGATGAGGACCTGCAAGAGGCAGCAGATCAAAATTTAGGTGTAAAAATTAAAGATAAACCAAATTCCCCCCTTTTTAAAGATATATTCATATTTATTGCTTTCTTTTGTTATCTCATGATGCCACAAAACTTTTCTGAATCCGAAATTCATCCAAAGCAACTGACTTAGAACAATTCCTACACAACTCCCTGAATGGAAGGAAATTTTATGCATTAGGAAACTTACCTACTAGGGAAATATTTGGTTTATTTTCCTGGATGAAGGAAATGTTTCTTTTGAGGAATGTCACAGATTTTATATCTTCCTTTTGGACACGGGAGACCGCGATGTTCTCTAGGGAAGAGCAGAGCAAACAATTAAAGTGCTGCCGGTGTTTGTCTCAGTGTCGAAATACTCCAGTGGAACGATGTGCTGTAAAGGTGTTGTACACACTCTTGGAAATGCTTCTAGTATTTCTTTTGACTGGAATCCCATACAGAGTATTGGTTTTAAGCTTCAAAACAGCTTTGAAATGAGAATGGACATCTTGGCAAATGGAGTCCAAGACCGTGAAGTCAAGTCGTTGTGACCTTGAAGCAACAGCTTTCAGGGAAAAAGACTTCCAAATGCACCTCAAAATGATTGTGACAATTTAGAAAATGGAATTCCAGAGGCCATTAGAACTTCTGGTAACAGAATTGTGATCATATCAACTTAAAGGTGAACATTCATGCTAGCTAAGGTCCCTACATTATACAGAAATTACACACCCAGAGAAAGATTTAGAGCAGTTTAAGTTGTTACTTTACTACTTACATTAAGCAGTAGCTAATCTTATTCATTAACATGAATTTCTTTTCAAATAAAGCTAATCCTTGTTCTTTCCTAGAAGAGCCCCAATACTGACTGTGAATAAAGAATATCAAGCAGCGAGGGAAAAATAAAAAAAGCTTTAAATTCAACCACTCCTCACTAGCAAATGCTTAATTTGACAAATGTGCAGCTGATATGTTTTTCTATGAGGAAACTTGGGCAACTCAACATTTTTATTCTCCAGCTAACAAGCTTTATTTGCATGGCTTGTCTTCTCCTTCCTTCTATCTTGTCCATAGGTGCAGAGGAAGCTCAGGCTGGATATAAGGAAGAAGTACTTTATTTGTGAGGGTGGTGAGGCGCTGGCACAGGGTGCCCAAAGAAGTTGTGAATGCTCCATCCCTGGCATTGTTCAAGGTCAGGCTGGACAGAGCCTTGGGTGGCCTGGTCTAGTGTGAGGTGTCCCTGCCCATGGGCAGGGGTTTGGAACTGGATGATCTTAAGGTCCTTTCCAACCCAAAACATTCTATGATTCTACATATGTCCAGAGGCAAGCACGTAAGGTCTTACAGTTTTATTGCTTCTGAACTTGAGACATTCCTCCCAGTAGTCTCCAGTAACATCTGAATGGGATGAGGATAGCTTTGTATGGCATGAAATTTGTGTTGGGCACAAAGGCTCTGGAGGTCAGAGGAGCCCTCAAAATGCATGAAAACACATCCTAACTAGTTTTAGGCATCTAAAAGTTAGCCGGGTTCTTTTAACTATCTGTTTAGCTAACATTGGCAAGAAATGGACACTTCCAAAGGATGGTTCATCCCATTCTAAAATAATTTCAAGGAAAATGGCATGTTTTGCTTTCTGCAGGTCTCTGCCTCCCTGCACTGACTGCAAAATAAGCCCCAACGGTTAGGTCAGGATTGCTTGGTTGAATTTTATGCTGCTGAAATTACACCAAACAGATTCTCTCTTCCTATCCCCATACCCTGTCCTCCAGCACTTACACAGAACACAGGCAGAAGCTCTGGGGTAAAGAGTTCAGAGATGACATCCCTGAGGCAAGACACTACATCTTGACCAAACCAATCACATGGGAGGAAAGCAAAGCACCACGGCAGAACCGATCTTTAACTTTCCTATTTCAAACTGTCTTTGAAGAGATGGGAAAGCTCCTCAGAGGCCTGCAGTAGGCAGCGATGGATATGTTTAGACCTTCCAAATCTCTGGGTAGAGGCTAAACCATGACACAGGAAAGGGATGAAATGGATGCTCTGGTTTGGGGGTAAATGATGTGGGAAAGGCAGTCCAGAATCACAGAATCCCAAGGGTTGGAAGGGACCTAAAAAGATCATCTGGTCCAACCCCCCTGCAAGAGCAGGGTAACCTACAGTACATCACACAGGAACTTGTCCAGGCGGGCCTTGAATATCTCCAGTGTAGGAGACTCCACAACCCCCCTGGGCAACCTGTTCCAGTGCTCTGTCACTCTTACAGTAAAGAAGTTCTTCCTGATGTTAACGTGGAACTTCCTATGCTCTAGTTTACACCCATTGCCCCTTGTCCTATCACTGGATATCACTGAAAAAAGCCTAGCTCCATCATTCTGACACCTACCCTTTACATATTTGTAAACATTGATGAGGTCACCCCTCAGTCTCCTCTTCTCCAAGCTAAAGAGACCCAGCTCCCTCAGCCTCTCCTCATAAGGGAGATGCTCCACTCCCTTCATCATCTTTGTGGCTCTGCGCTGGACTCCTTCAAGCAATTCCCTGTCCTTCTTGAACAGAGGGGCCCAGAACTGGACGCAATATTCCAGATGCGGCCTCACCAAGGCTGAGTAGAGGGGGAGGAGAACCTCTCTTGACCTACTAACCACTCCCTTTCTAATGCACCCTAAGATGCCATTTGCCTTCTTGGCCACAAGAGCACATTGCTGGCTCATGGTCATCCTCCTATCCACCAGGACCCCCAGGTCCCTTTCCCCTTCACTACTTTCCAGCAGGTCAACCCCCAACCTGTACTGGTACATGGGGTTGTTCTTCCCCAGATGCAAGACTCTACACTTGCCCTTGTTAAATTTCATCAAGTTTCTCCCCGCCCAACTCTCCAGCCTGTCCAGGTCTCGCTGAATGGCAGCACAGCCTTCTGGTGTGTCAGCCACCCCTCCCAGTTTTGTGTCATCAGCAAACTTGCTGAGGGTGCACTCAGTTCCCTCATCCAGGTCATTGATGAAAATATTGAACAGCACCGGTCCCAGCACTGACCCCTGAGGAACTCCACTAGTCACAGACCTCCAGCTAGATTCTGCGCCATTGACCACAACTCTCTGCCTTCTTCCTTTCAACCAGTTCTCGATCCACCTCACTACTTGATCGTCAAGCCCACACTTCTTTAGCTTATCTATGAGGATGCTGTGGGAGACAGTATCAAATGCCTTACTGAAATCAAGAAAAACTACATCTACCGCTCTACCATCATCCCTCCACCTAGTCACTTCCTCATAGAAGGCTATAAGGTTGGTCATACATGACTTCCCCCTCATAAAACCATGTTGGCTGTTCTTAATGACCCCCTCATCCTTGATATGCCTAGTGATGGAGTCAAGAATAAGTTGTTCCATCACCTTTCCAGGGATGGAGGTCAGGCTGACCGGTCTATAATTACCCGGGTCCTCCTTCTTGCCCTTCTTATAGATTGGTGTGACCTTTGCCATCCGCCAATCCTCAGGCACCTCGCCCATTTCCCACGACTTACCAAAGATGATGGAAAGTGGCCTAGCAATGACCTCCGCCAGCTCCCTCAGCACCCGTGGGTGCATTCCATCCGGACCCATCGATTTACAGATGTCCAGTTTGCATAGCTGATCCCTAACCCAATCCTCATCTACCAAAGCAAACTCCTCCTTTGTCCTGACTCCTTCTGGGGCTATAGAAATCAAGGGCCCTCGGGGAGAGTCTGCAGGAGTAAAGACAGAGGCAAAGAAGGCATTCAGCACCTCTGCCTTCTTTATATCCTCTGTCTCCAGGGTACCCACTTCGTTCAGCAGTGGGCCTATATTGCCTCTTGTGTTAGTTTTATTTGCTATGTATTTGAAGAAGCGCTTTCTATTGTCTTTAACCCGACTAGCAAGATTGAGTTCCAAGGAGGCCTTAGCTGTCCTAATTGCCTCCCTACATCCTCTAACAACTGTCCGATATTCCTCCCAAGCGGCCAGCCCCTCCTTCCATAATCCATAGATTCTCCTTTTCCACTTGAGTTTGCCCAGCAGCTCCTTGTTTAACCACGCCGGTCTCCTAGATCCCTTACTTGACTTCCTACTCATTGGGACGCTCCGATCCTGAGCTTGGAAGAAGCGGTCCTTGAATGCTAACCAACTATCTTGAGCCCCTTTACCGCCTAGTACCCTTTCCCATGAGACTTCCCTTAGCAGTTGACTGAAGAGGCCAAAGTTGGCCCTTCGGAAATCCAGAACTGTGGCTTTGCTAGGTATTCTATTCCTCCCACACAGGATCCTAAACTCCACCATCTCATGGTCACTGCAGCCAAGGCTGCCATTGACCGTCACCACTTCGACCAAACCCTCCTTGTTGGCGAGTACTAAATCTAGCAGCGCTGCTCTCCTAGTTGGTACGTCCACCATTTGCATTAAGAAATTATCATCAATGCACTCGAGGAACTTCCTAGACTGTGAATGACTGGCTGTGTGAGTCTTCCAGCAAATATCGGGGTAGTTAAAGTCCCCCACGACGACTAAGGCATGTAGTCGCGAGGCTACTTCCAGTTGCCTGTAGAAAGCCTCATCAACTCCTTCATCCTGATCAGGAGGTCTGTAATAGACCCCCAACAACTGTATCACCCATGCCAGTCTGCCCCTTGATTCGTACCCACAGACATTCCACTTGCTCCTCATCCGACCCCGGACAGAACTCAATACATTCTAGTTGCTCTCTCACGTAAAGAGCAACTCCACCACCTCGCTTCGCTGACCTATCTTTCCTAAAAAGGACATAGCCATCCATGACCACATTCCAGTCATGTGAACTGTCCCACCATGTCTCTGTAATTGCCACTAGATCATAACCTTTAGCCCGCACACAGACTTAATAGGGGGAAATTATCATGTTTGGGTTGTTATTCATGCCTCTGCTCTATCATTTGATATTGGTAATACGGTGTTCATCAGTCAACTTAAACAATTAAAAGTTACTCCTCTAAGCTTAAACTTCTACAGCTCTAGTAATCAACATACAGAAATAAACATTCAAATTTTAGGAAGAATCCAGAGCTCAAACATCTCTATATAGGCTGTGGACACTGCTTATCTGAGCTTAGGAGAGGACTTTGTGTCTCTCTTCTGGTGCGGTTGTGCTTTTCAGCAGAGCTGGTTAGCCCAGGGCCCCGGGCAGTGCCAGTGCTGTGGGACAGCACAAAGCAGGCCTGCAGGAGCCACAGAGCCCACGTGGATCTGAGGAGAAAACAGCCGTCCAAGCACCAGAGGGGGATACACTGAGGAAGAGCCTCCTTCACCTGCATCGGGGTTTGTCACCGTGGACAAGGAGTGCCTGTGGCCTTCTGATTTAGACACGCCCCCCCCCCCTCCCCTTTCCAGCCTGGATAATGAAGCAGCAGGACCAGAAGCAGGACCAGCTTCCAAGCTCCTGAAGAAAGATGCTGCCTGTCAGACCAACATCACCACACAAGGCAGGGGCCATGCCCACAATGAGGACAGGAGCTGGTCCTGTGCTACAGCGCCTGTCAGCAACGGAAGGCAGGAGCTGAACCAGAAGATCCACAGTAAACTCTGGATCCACATAGCAAGAAAATGCCTGGAGATAAAGCACCGAATGCTCCCCGTGGCAGTGCAGAGGTCCACAGGCATGTTGCGGTCCTCAGTGCCCAGAATGAGGCAGGCTGCGGCTGGGTACCTGCGGCCACGCAAGGGCTCTGCCCATGTGGCAAAAGCAAAGCAGCTCAGACAGAAGGAATGGGTCATGCAGCAGCAGGTTCTGGCATCCCTCACCTGTACTGCGGTCCCTATGACACCGTGCTCCTGCCTGGATTGTATCTCCTCCTCCCCCCAAGTTCCAGGGGAGGAGATCAGGCAGGCATTCCTGGAGGCCAGGACCCTGCCCAGCACATCCTGCAGCTCTGGGAATGAAATGGGCACAGACACCAAGGGTGCGCCAAGGACACCCTGTAGCATGGTGAAGGACTCGGCAGGGCCAGCACCCACCCTTGTGTCCCCAAGCCTTGTCCCAGCGTTCTCTGCTATGGACACCAAGCCAGAGAAGGCACAGGGAGCACACATGTGCTCAGCCCATGAAGGCTTCATGGCACGAGCAAGAGTAGCCCCACAGAGCCATTGTGGCTGCTGCAAGAAACAAACTAAACCTGCTGATGGCAGCTTCTCAAGTGGGATAGCCCCTCGGGAGAGCACCACGAGCAGCACCAGCAGGGAAGGGAATGCAGCATCCAAGCCCTGGTCGAGTGAACCAAGCCAGGACAAGCAGAAGTGGCGGTACTCAAGGAGGCAGAGCCCTGGCAGCTCTGAGAGCTCCCTAAGCTGTGGGACATGGTCCCAGGCCACCTCCAGGAGCACAGACAGGCAAAGCAGATGGACTCCTGATGGCCTCTCAAAGGGAAGCCCACCCGAGATGGCTCCAACTTCAAGCCCCTGCTGCACACAGGGGATCCCCAGCCAGCACAGCCCATCCTCGCAGCAGCACTGCAGTTCCGCTGTCACCAGGAACGTGAGCTCATGCCAGCCATGCCCAGCCCAGGATGCCCAGGACACTGCAGCAGCATCGACCCTGCGTGCGGTGATGGAGAAGATTCGGCAGCGGCGAAGGAAGTTGTCCTCATCCCCGGAGAGGTCTCCCACTGAATGCAGCTAACATGGTGCGGAGAGGCAGGGCCAATCTTCCCAGGGCTCCTGTTCTCCATGAGCCCTCTGTTCTTGTAAATAAACACGTTGATGGTTCTCCAAAGATGTATGCAAGTAGACTAAGCCCTGCTGCAGGGGCAGGGATGTGAAAAGGAAGGTGGGCTCAGGGACACAGAGGAAGCTGTGCTGTCCCAGCAGGAGGACCTGGCCAAGAGGAGAAGCCTGGGCAAGGTGGGTTCTGCTCCTAGAGCTCCTTCTCAGCCCTGCCCTGCCCAGCCCCTTCTGCCACCCTGCAGGGCAGGTCCTCTGGCTCAACTTCACTTGTTCTCCAAGCCTTCCCTGAGAGCAGCTCCCTGCAGCCCCATCCCAGGCACCTTTGGGGACCACAGGACTCTCTGAGTGCCTGTAGCTGCCTCTCAGGGGCAGCTCCACAGCAGTTTGCCCAGACACAAGCTCATTGACCAGACAAGATGATGCCAGTGTCCAGCTGCAGGGCCGAGGTCCTCGATACCTACAGCACGTCTCTTGAGCCAGTTGCTGTACTGACATGTCTATGCTGTGCCCCACATCCTCAAGATCTCCTGCTAAAATGCATACATCATGGACCACTCCAGCTGTGCCGCTGTGCTCATCACCTCAACCAAGCTCCTCATTATCATCTCCTACACCTGCATCACAGTTGCCATCCACAGGATCTATGTCCAAAGGCAGGCAAAAAGCCTTCTCCACCTCTGCTTCCCACCTAATTCCTGCAGCCATATTTTATGGAACAGGCTTCTTCATGTACACACAGTTCACAATTCTCTATGGAGCACAAGAATAATTGCTTACTTTTATGCTCTGGTGATTCCCATGCTGAATACTATGATGTACAGTCTGAGGAACAGGGAGGTCAAACCACCCCTTCAAAGAGCAGTAGCAAGGCTGTATTTCTCTGAGTACAACAGTACTCCGAGAGGAGTCTTAAAGCTGTCTAATATGTGGACACATGAGCACAACTGACATCTCTGGTTCAGGCATTAGAACAGGCTGCCCAGGGCACTTGGCAGTGTTGGGGAACAGTTGGACTTGATTTCCTTAAAGGTCTTTTCCAACCTGGTTGATTCTATGATTATGGGACTTGACTCACACCCTGGCAGACTGATTTTGAGATACATGGTGCAAACTATGGCCCGATTGTGCTTGCTGTTGCAGTTGGATTCTTGGCATGCTGGTTCATGCATAGGATAGCCCACAGGATGTAGATATATGAGACCAGAGTGACCACAAAGGCTCTGCCCCCAGTGGCTCCAGCAACTGTGAGAATTACCAGTTCCCTACTGTAAGGAGATGAGCAGGAGAGGGCCAGCATGGGAGGGGTATCACAGTAATATTGTCCAACTTCATCAGAAAGACAAAAAGAGAGTATAAACATCAAAGATGTGCGCAACAGGGAGTTTAACAGCCCTGCTACCCAGATGCCAGCGGCTAGGTGAGCACACAGCTTTGTACTCATGATATTCATGTACTGCAGTGGATGGCATATTACAACGTTCCAGTCATATGCCATCACAGCCAAGAGGAAAATCTCTGTGCCTACGACATCAATGAGGAAAAAGAGCTGGATCATGCAGCCATGGAATGAAATCACCTTGTTCTCAAGCCTCGGGAACGTGGAGGTGAGGGGTGCTCTCAAGAGACTCCTAAAAAAGTTCTAGTTTCCTTTAGACATCAGACTGGCAATGAGAGTGTCATAATCAAAACAAACTTGGACATCCTTCAGTTTCAGTCCCCTTTTGGTTGCTGACCATTGAAACTAAAATATGACAGCAATCATGAGGACCCAAGTGCTTGTACATGTTGTTGCTACAAGATACAGTGAACCACTTCTTTCTTTCTCCTCTGTCAGGATGTAGCTATACTGTCTGATTTTACCCTTAAACTCACTAATTATACTCAAAGCCGTACTTGCAGTCCTGCCCCACGTGCCACCCCCTGCTTTAAAGACTTGCTGCTCTTTGTGTCACTCCATAAGGAACTGTATTTTTAAGACTGAGAAGCACCCCTCACATTTTTTAGTTCTTCTGCTAGACCTTCAGGAGGGAATGATGGGGCAAAGAGGAGATCCAAGTCCTCATGGATGCTTGCTAAGAATAAATCTGGGCTAATGCGTTTGAAACCAGGAACATCTCCAATTGGCAGTGCAGAAGCCATGTTTAACATTACGAATGAGCAGTGCTGGTTTAAGGTCAAATAAATGAATGCTACATATGTGCATTCCCCACATAAGGTTCAGCAATCACACACAGCTCAATGCAATCAATTCTAGGCAACATCTTTATAGGACCCTTTGCTGACACAGAAAACCCATCTATTCTTAAGAGACAAACAAAGAAATTTGCAAGTCCCAGCTGTGGATTTGAGTAGAAAACATCGTCTAAGGTGATGGGTCACCACATACAAATACTTATTTGTGGAGAAGTGGCTAACAGAGAAAGGTCACATTCCCATCAACAAGCTGAAATAGAACATTTGTTTAGAGAATGGTACAGACTTATTAGCACCAGATAATGAGGAACTGAGGGACATCATGAGGGAAGCGCCATGCTCTGGCCAATTAAAGACAAGGACACTAACTAATAAACAAGATAAGCACATAAAAATAGAGGATAGAAAAGTACACAGTTTAACCACAAAAATAATGAGCTTACGCAATGCCTTACTTATGCCAGAACCAATCAAGCGCCTAGTATTTGCATATTCATGTATTATTGTTGCTATATTAACCAGAGGTAGAAGCCCAATAAACGAATCACGCTTATGGATCACAATGGTCGCGTCTTGATTCCTCTCTGCTGCGACACTTATTCATTAACAGAACCAATGCTAGACCACACCACACCAGCTGAAGCCCTTAGGAGCAGCAGAGAAAAAAAGAGCTTTTTTCCCAAAGTACTCATGGGGAAGCTCTTCCTATGTGCCACACTTGGGAAAAGTTACCTTAGGAGATAAATGTTTCACCCTTTGATAATGAAGATTGTCAAAGAGAGAGAAGTAAATGAGTTGACCATTTCTTGTTAGATCCGCAAAATTAGGGACATGAATCTTAGCGGTGTAGGAAAAGTGGTTCAGACACACCTGTGACACAATGTTCATCTTAGAAAAGAGATTTAGGAGGGCAAATAGTCCCTAGCTTGATGTCAAACACACTGAATCAACATCAACAAACAGTGGACATAACTTACCGTAAGGAGCTGTCAAATTAACAGCACCGAGGTGGAAAGCCAGATTTCATCCATGATTAGGAGGGCACCAGAGGTGCTAGAAATGGGCAGACTTCAGAGATGGTTGAAGGGGAAGCACTGGCCACCCCTGGGGAGCAGACCTTCATGAGGACAGCAGTTCCGAAGTTCCAGAAACACCATGGGTCTAGTTTACCTGGGTATCAGGAATAGCAAAATCATAGAATAGTTTGGGTCGGAAGGGACCTTAAAAGTCATCGTCCCTAGATAAGGTGTGAATGTGGCAAAACTGGAATGAACATGGGGAAGTGATCAGAGTGGGTCATTTATCTGGGAGGAGACAAAGGTGGTGAAAGTGAGGTATCATGGCTGATGAGGGAAGAGCAAGAAAAGATGCATTAAAAGGGGCCAGGGGCCACTGAGCAGGCTGCTGGTCAGTTTATCTGGCCAAGTTCCATGCTTGACCACCACAGCTGTCCCATCCTGCTATTGAATTGTATTCACAATGGTGAGCTATGCATTTTGACTACTTCTGCCAACATCTGCGGTTTAGAGCTTAGAAATTCATTGGGGAAGAGATGCAACCACATGCCAGGTATGAGCAGTGCAATTATTTCACCACAGTAAGCTGAGACATCAGGCTGAATGAAAATCTTGTATCCGTGTGGCCATTCAGAGACAAGAGAAATTGCACACACCCAGCAGGATGACAACTTCTCATAGCTTCTAGTGTATGCCATAGGTTGGGAACAGAAAGAAAATAGCTTCAAGGAGATACAGAGAAGAACATCAGAGTCCAGTCTGAAAACCAGGAAGTTTTGTGAAGAAAAAGGAAGGGGATTTAATACTGGACATATGCAGGGATATTTAATACGTGGGTTAGACAGCACAAGCACTGTTTACTTTCAGAATCCAAGGAACTTTAGAAGTAAAGAGTCCATCCACAGTGTACCATCAGAAGCAAAAGGAGGTAGGCCATGAGCAGGGCTGGAGATAAAGCTCTGCACTGGGTCTAGGATCCATCCAAGAAGCAGAAGCACAACTATAACCACACACATCTCCACTGTAGTCAAAGAAAGACTGGCAGCCCTAGACCGAACTTAAACAGGGCTCCTGGGCCATGGGCAGTACCATGTGTGTGAAGTGGTCCAGGTGAGAATCATCAGGGCCATTAAGTACTATTAGTGTCTTCTAGTATGTTAAAACTAAAAAGAAACCTCATTCTTTGAATCAGCTGAAATACTCACTTTACCTGAAAGTAAGTTTTCAAGGCTACAGTTTCTAATATATGAAGACACAGAGTACTTAAAGCATGGATAAAAGAGGGCAAAGGCTCTTTGTTCACAAGCAGCCATACAGAGAAGACAAGGGGCAACAACTACAAGTGGACTGGGAGAGATTTCATCTCAAGAGAAGAAATACATCTTTTACAATAAGAACAATCATTCACTGGAACAGCCTCTCCAGGGACATGGTAGAGTCCCCATTGCCTGAGGATTTCAAGATGCAATTGGACAGGGTGCTAGATAATCTCATCTAGTTTCCCTTTCCTACAAAAAGATGATCTTTTTAGGTCACTTCCAACCTGGGCTATTGTATGATGATTCTGTGAAGAGCCTCTAAGTAATAAACACTATTCCGTGCGTGTGTGCGTACGCATGTGCAGTCCAAGGTGAATGACAGTTACATGTTAATGTTTAATCTTCCTGTTCTTGGTGTTTGTGTTGGCTCTACAGTTTGTTTTGTGTCTAAACAGCTCACCTTGGTTGGAACTAGATGAGCTTTAAGATCAATTCCAACCCAAATCATTCTGATACAGCATGATTCTATGATCCCTCATACTGTATGTTCCTAAGGATTTAAGAGAATAAAAAAGACTCTCTGTTTTATTCATTCAGAGGGGTACCTTTACAGAATTCCAGGCATCCTGCTGCAAAAGAGCACGTCAGAGAAGACTTTATGTACAGAGATGTGAATGAGCAACTGCAGGGAAAGGCTGGCAGTTCTCCTGAAGCAGCAGGATAAAAATGATCACCAAACAGAGCTTGCCAACAATTTTGTGCCTGTTTGAGCTGGCTGTTCAACGATAGAGCTGTCTGTGCTCCCATCCTCCCATTGCAACAGGGCAGCCCCACTTCCAGGAATATGAGAGTAGCTCTGCGGTGAGACATGGGTCAGCCCATGGGTATTGATTTCTGACAGCAGCCAAAAGTAGATGTTCAGAGAAAGAGTATCAGACACTGGATGAGTGTATTAAGACCCTTCCTTGTGAAGGTTTTTCCAGCTCTGGCAAAGAAAATCGCAGCTGGCTGACAGAGCTGCCTCTTTCTAGTGTTACTGGGCACGAGATAAAAAAGAACATCTTGGTTTTGAGGGACACTTGTGGATAAGCACCCAGCCCCAGGAGGGGGTTACCGCTGATGACCTCTCCTCAGAGACAAGCACACCTCTTCATCCTGGCTTGAGCAAAGTCCTGAGCTTATTTTTGTCTTTTTCCCGCCTACAAACCTGTTAGAACCCTCATCCTTCAAATTGCTTCGAATCAAAAGATGTAAAGTTCAGAGCTTGTGCTATCTACTAATGCAAATAATGGAAGGAGAGGATTTTCAGAAGTAGGTAAGTGATCTAGAAGCACAGATCTCAAGTCCATAGAACTTTTCATGTCTTGGATGATGCCTCTACATGCCTCTTTGTCCTAGATACTCCAAAGTATTTTAAAACTAAACCCTATATAAAATCCTACGCTACCTATTTATACAATTTATACTGAATTTCCCTTCTCCCTCCCAGAGGCCTGCAGTTTTCAGATCCTGAAGGATGTTGTTTCATGCAGTATGATATTCATCAGAAACATTACCATGACTGGTCTACTGAAGGCAAAATGTCATTGTTCTTTGCCTAAGCAGTGTAGTTACGTATATTATACATGCCTGAACAGAATCAGAAGTTCAGTGTAGCTTTTTATGCTGGCACAGCCTTTAAAATGGTTGTGTTTGTATCTGCTTATACGAAAGGCTTCTCTCAAGTTCTACATCCATTTTAGGCAGGATGCTGGACTTCACGTTATTCAGGTTCTTGCTGTTGACGTCAGAACTGACAGAGTCCGCCTAGTCTAGCAAGATCGTGTCTTGAATAAGAATTGGATTAATCTCATTAGACATTAGGGATCAGGCCCATCTCTCTGGAATTGAGGTGTTTCCATGTGAGCCGTTGCCACATTTGCACAGGTGCCAGTGAAAAGCTGCTTGATACTAGTCTTTTGCAGCTTTTATCCTACATGCTGGTCCCATACAGATGTCTTGGATATCAACAGTACCTGAATTGACAAGAGGCACCAATGCTTTGGTACCTTAATCCTTCCTGTCGGGACAGAAGGGACGTGCCTGCTGTGACTGCCCAGGAGATAGGTGCTGAGCAGTCTGGGCTCCCTGGGCTGCAGTGCAGACAAGTTATGTGATTGTATGGACTGGGGTGATAACTAAGCTATCTCTCCTACCTGAGACAGTAACTTTGGGCTGAAGCAGACTGCCTCCTTGAATTGAGCTTTTTAGGATTATTTCATAACCTCCCTTCCAGAACAGTTTCAGTTTTGGAAAGATGCTTCCTTTTGCAATACATTCCCTTGACAGCATTATTGCTCATTCAGGCTGTGAGACTCTACTTAGTCTTAAAAACACAGGATAGGATTCGGTTTCAGCTTAAGGTGTCAGATTTAGACACCTACATATAAGCATTGATTTGTAAGCCATACATCTAAATCTCTGTCATGACTGAGGAATAAATCAGGTGCCAAGGTTAACTCCAGAAGGCTACTCAGGTTCTCAGAAACAGCTGAGAAGTTGAGATGAAGTTACCACCAACTAGCTGGTGATCTGAATCACCCTTTAGAGTCCATTGACTGTATCAACTAGGCATCCAAGTAATTTGTTCAGCTGTAACAGTCGGGTACCACTTGAGACATCCTGGTGTGACCTGTCATTTGTCCAATTTTGATTCCAGAGGAGCACAAGCCCTGCAACATCCCTGCATCAAATGTGACGGCTGCCTTCGGATGTCCCAGATACCGTGCAGCATATCGAGTGACATTTAAGAGTGTCTTCCACAGCATTACTAATGTAGGCCATCTGCTACTCGCCTTTTACTTCACGAAGATTTAGGATCCAACAAATGTGACCATGTATTACTGAGAAACTTTCATGTAAAGCCTTAAAACATCTTAGAAAGTACAGTGTAAAGACAGAATATGAGCATTGGAAGCTCTAGTGATGAGAATGCCATAAGATCCTAAATCCACATTAAAGTGGCTGGACATATTTAGTTTGCTAGATATGGTCTGTATGCTGAATTTTGGCTTTATTGCAGGAAAAGGGTACAGCTGTACGGATATTTGTCCAAAAGAGGAGATGCGTGTCATGATGAGACTCTCTGAAGGATTGTTTCACTCTAGAAGTCTGTTCCATGTTTCTTCCCATGTTAAGAAAGGACATTAAGAACTGGGATTTTAACACATAATTTTTTGACCTAACATTGAATTTTGATTTCTAAACAGGACCTGCCCAGGAGCCGGCAGCTCCGCTGACGCGAGCAGGGACTCACAGGGGGCAGAGCCAGGAGCAGCAGCACCAGCCCTGAGTGGTTAAAAACCTGCCCCAGGGAGCACGGCCAACGGAGCGGGTCGAGGCAGTTCGCGCGGGCAGGCGAGCGGGATGGTGAGCATCCGTCGTATGGGCAGGGCCCGCTCTGGGAGCTCTGCTCTGGCTGCCCCGGCGGTGGCCAGCGTAGGCACCCAGACAGAGAGGATGACAGAGAAGGCTGCAATGCAGAGCTTGGAGTGTAGTGAGTGCCTGCACTGGTCTGGTGAGGGAAAGGTGCACAATGGGCAGGGATGCACTCGGTGCTCCCTGGTGGGGGTCCTCCTGCAGCAGGTGGCTGAGCTGCGAGATGCTCTTAATAGGCTGCAAGATGTCAGGGTAGCTGAGAGGAGGCAGGGCTGCTTGCTCCAGCCCCAAACCGTGCAGGGGCTTCAAGCTTCCCCTTCAGCTTATGAAGGAAAGAAGGAGGCCGTTAACCCGGGAAGCTGGGAATTAATGGAAAAAAAAAAAAAAAAAAACAACAACAAAAGAAGGACGAAAAGGACAATTAAAAGCAAACGGCTTCCTCCTAAATCTGTTGTCCCCACGCAGAACCGTTTTGCTGTCTTGCAGGAGGCTAATGAGGAAACGCACTTGCACCAGAAACAGCCGGCTGATGCACAGGTAAAGATCTCTGGTGGCACTGCCAAGAAAAAGCAGCGGGTTGTAGTAGTAGGGGACTCTGCTTTAAAAGGGACAGAAGCACTCCTCTGTCGGCCTGACCCCGTCTCGAGGGAGGTGTGCTGCCTATCAGGAGCACGGATCAGGGATGTTACAGAGAGGCTGCCTGCTCTAGTAAGTCCCACGGACTATTACCCACTCCTAGTGACACATGTGGCTGCTAGGGATATAGATAGTAGTGGACTGGGGACCATAAAGAAAGACTACAGAGCACTGGCAGAGGTGGTTAGGGGCTCTGGAGCTCAGATAGTCTTTTAGTCAACTCTCCAGGACACAGGGGAGGACCTAAGAAAAGCTAGGAGGGGTAGCCAGGTTAATAAAAGGTTAAAAGGGTGGTGTCCTAGTCAGGGGTTTGGGTGTCTTGAACACAGGACTGATGTTTTTAGGCCAGGCCTACTGGGAGCTGGTGGAGCTGGTCTGATCATAAAGAAGGGGAAGAGCACTGTCCCCAGGACAGTGAGAAGAGTGTGTAGCAAGCTCACTGCCCTGGACTTCAAAAGAGCAGACTTTGGCCTCTTCAGGAGCCTGCTTAGTAAGGTTCCATGGGATACAGCCCTGGAGGGCAGGGGGGCCCAAGACTCTTGGTTGATATTCAAGGATCACCTGCTACAAGCTCAGGAGTGCTGCATCCCAACTAGAAGGAAGTGCAGCAGGAGGGCCAGGAGACCTCCCTGGATGGATAAGGAGCTGCTGAGGAAAATTCAAATGAAAAAAGAGGATTATAAAAAGTGGAAGCAAGGAAAGGCGGCCTGGGAAGAGTACAGGGATGTTGTCCGGGAAGCTAGGGACCAGGTTAGGAGGGCTAAGGCCCAGTTAGAATTAAACTTGGCTAGGGATGTTAAGGATAACAGGAAGGGATTCTACAGGTACGTAGCAAATAAAAACCAGACTAGGGACAACATAGGCCCCCTGAGGAAGCTCTCAGGAGAACTGGCTACACAGGATTTGGAGAAGGCTGAGGTTCTGAATGACTTCTTTGCGTCGGTCTTCACTGGCAAAGGCTCTGACCTCTGACAGCACCACCCAAGTGTGTTCAAGGCTAGGTTGGACGAAGCCTTGGGTGGGATGGTTTAGTGTGAGGTGTCCCTGCCCGTGGTGGGGGGGGTTGGAACTAGATGATCTTGAGGTCCTTTCCAAACCTAACTATTCTATGATTCTATGATTCTATAAAACTTTCTCAACACATTTGTTGGAGTCGCGGGAGACAAGCCTCATGCTCTCATGGTCAGCAAGCCTCGTTTATTTAGCAAGACACATCCACTTTTATAGCTTGCAGGGTTAGTTACATTGTCTGATAAGATACAGCAAAATCATTGGTCAGCCTGTGTCGACGCAGGGGTCTCCAGGCAACTGCGACCACCTCTTGTTTCAACATGTTCCGACATGTCCCAGCTTGCCCAAGCAAGACCATTGTGCTATTCCAGCAAGATACCGTTGCGCTATCTCAGCAAGATGCATATCCTGTTTCTTAAGCAAATCCGGGTAAACATTAACCACGAGATTGCTGTGCCCTGGAGGCCTACATTTCCACCAGCTGCACGGTATCATGCCCTTTGTTACTTAGCCATTCAGTTGTTAAGCTCTCTACACTTCCCCCGTTTTCTTTAACAGCAAGCATAGCCATTTTATGATTAAAAGCGTTCGATATCATTTTTTGTAAACACTGCATAATACACGGCAAAAGCAATACTGCTAATAATATTACAACCACCACCAAAACAATTTTTTCTATTAAGGTAACAAGCCAGGGAGATAGCCCGAAAGACGCCAGCCAGTTGGTAAAGGGATCACTTGTTTCTTGTAACTTTCGCATATTGTTTCTCAACTGTGCCAATTGTTTGTGAATGGAGTTAGAATGGTCCGAGAGATTCATGCAGCACATACCTTCAAACTCATCACACCCATGACCTTGTGCGAGGAGTAAAAAATCTATGGCGGCTCGATTTTGGAGAACTGCATGCCGGACTCCTTCTAAGTCCATGGCTAGATTTGACAATATGTTTGTTGTAATGTTTATTTGTTTTCCTGTCCAACAAGCTAA